>NW_010318282.1:0-314 GCF_000700745.2 Antrostomus carolinensis | reverse complement strand
GTAAGTTTTGCAAATAAAATATGTATAAAACACCAGAAAGTCCAGAAAAGCATTGTCATTGTCACAGAGTATTCACCACGAGTTTCTTGTTTCACCTGCACACGCTTCAGGGTAGACCACGTACAAGCACATCAAGACACATGGCTGTGAGACCCCTGGACCTGCTAAACTCTCGGCTCGCTCAGCCACCAGAATGAATCCAAAAGCTCCAGAGGGACTCAGCGACACCACGAAGGTGAGGGCGCAAGTGGCAGAAGACGGTTTCTCCTCGGCGCGGCGTGCGTTGCCCCTGCAGCACCCTGGACAGCAACCGC
>NW_010318281.1:0-10264 GCF_000700745.2 Antrostomus carolinensis | reverse complement strand
GCCTTCCGGAGAGGGCCCACATTTTCCCTAGAATGTATAGATATTTTTTGAATGTATAGATATTTTTAAGTCCTTACCCAAGCAAAAATTTCAATGCACATTTTATCTAAGTAAAGCCTGGAGGAGAAAGACAAGGATTAATATTGTGGAAACAAGCATTTTCTGTCATCATCTCTGAGTCAATGGAAAATCTCAGATAATTTCAGTCTAGTCTGTATCACCTTGGTTGTGGATAATGGAAGAAAGAGTAGATTTTTACAAGGAACAAAAAATGCTTACTTAACAGATGCATCAAAAGGAAAAGACGTTTCAATATCTAATCCTCAATGTGATGAGAAAAATTCTAGTTAATGCTGAATTACTACATCATAATTTCGGAGTAATTTCCTTATATTATATTAAAATTAAAGCTAGGAAAAATGAGGTCTAGCCAAGGGTGGAATAAAGACATTAGTAATTGTTCATTTTAGATTACTTTTCTTCTCCTAGTACCATAAGAAATGTAGAATTCTCACAAAATATTCCCCATACATAATACAATAAACATGTCATTAAGTTTAGATGTAAGAAAATTATCAGATGCACCTTTCCAGAGGACTTCTTTTTCTAGAACATATTTAACTTTCTAGAAGCTTTTATATTTTTTATTATTATTATTTTTAATATATGTACACTGGAAATCTCATAATTAATCAAAGTGAATTCATTTACAATTTTCAAAAATTTTTCATCTTTCAAAATAAAAATGTATGTAGACACCTAAATTGAAATGGGAAGTTTGGAATCTAAGTAGAATTTAGGACCTTAAAAAATACTGGATTCTCCTGTCTTTCAAAAATCCTAAACAGTATTTAAAACATCTTAAAAACCCTAAATCCTAAAACTGAAGTATCAAGTGGTTAAGCAGTTTCAGGACTTCTTTTAATGGTTACTTTGTGAATTGTAAAAAATATCCTCAAAATTATCCTCTGTCAATTTAGTGTAAACACCTGCATAGAGGTGCTTAGCTTTCTTGCAAAATTAAGAGGATTTTAAATAAATTAGTATGTTAGAGATATGTTTTACATTATGCAAGTCTATATACATGTGTACGTAGCCAGAAGCACACATGGATATACCTGCATGCAGACACAGCAAATTACTTTCTAACCTAGAAAAGATTTGGGTTCTTCATTGTAGTTCTTGGGTTTGGGGGAGAGTTAAGTCAGAAGATCAAGCTACCACCCTCTTCCTCATTCACTGAAAGTGACATATTTTTTTCCAAGTTGGTCACCATTTCTTTGATCTTTGCCACAACTGTTGTATTATTCATCTGTATAGTTGAAAGAATGGATGGCTTCTGCTAGGGTGTGTTGATTGGCACAATGGCAAGGTATTTTTGCACCATGATCTTCAATGTCTTGTCATAATATTTAACTAAGCATTAAGGGATGTTTTTTGTTTCCCAGAATGAGGAACCAGAAGTGATCTTCACAGTTGTCCTGTGATATAGTTCACTGCTGTGCCACTGGAGTGGTGAATAAAAGGAAATTTATTAAAGTTGATGGTACAAACAGTAATTGGAACCTTGGGAACACTGATCTTTTAATTTATTTAAAATAAAAGAATGTTGAAAGTATGCAGAACTATAAACACAAAAAGACCAATTTATTTATTATGCCTTATGTGCTGTTGATATTTGTCACGTGGTAAGAAAGAAAGAATATTTAGTGAAATTTTATTTTGTCTCCCTGGTTCTCATTACTTTAGCTAATGTTTAGAAAGAAAAAAAAAAACCAACAAATTTTAGCAATCCAACAGTGCTCTCTGGTGGCATGAAACAAAGGCATATTATCCTCTTTAAAAAACTTACACAAGTCCAGTACACAAGTCCTTGAAGACAAATAAATGACAGGAATTCTCAACATGTTCTCTAGTGATAAGAAAAATAGAGCAATAAACAACTTTAAAACTACCAAGGCATAAAATGTGAAACCTGGTTTACTAAAGGTAATGTAAATAAAAATATTTTCAAAAATAATATTTCTTGTAAAGCAGATGTTTTAGACTCTTAATGTTCACAAGGAACAAATTTCTTCATCATGCAATGCATATCCAAAAAGTGAGAGAAATATACTGTTCATTATTATATGTTATGATGAAATAATTTTGAACTTGCAGAAATAAGTTCTCTACTTTTTGGTTTAATTTGTATCATCTTTAAGTGAGGAGAGGAAAAAACCAAAATAAAACAAAACAAAAAATGCTTAGCTAAAGGAAATATTTTGGAGAAGTAAAGGAACAATTATAAACCGTGATCATTAAGCTGCTGAGTTCCAAACAATTTCCCTTGCTGTTTTCACAGAAAGATTCTCTCTTGTATTTTGATTATAAAGAAATACTTTGAACTTAAATAGAGAAATAACCCACACACCACTGGGATCCACCACTTTTTAGCCTGCAAGTAGATGAGACCATGGTACGTTAGGTTGTATTTGGTTTAAATTTATGGTTTTGAGGGGCTGGTGTGCAGTTTGTGTAAGTTAGAACCTGTGCAATTTAACACAGTCTCTGAACTAGCTAAATTTCTAATTCTTTCCTTTGAAAAAGGCTAAATATGGGGTTTTTTGTCCTTAACCACAGTGTCAAAGTGAAGAAAAAAAAAGGTTTTCCTGTGCAGTTATCTTTAAAATAATGGGTAGATTCTACCCATACACAATGAAAAATCAGAGGCTTCTACTGTAGGTCATCCTATAGTGTAGTCCTTCAATATTCTTGTGGTGTTTTGCATTATTTTTTCTGTTGTTTTTTTTTTTTTCTTCTTTTTTAATATCCTTTGAAGCCATGGAGACAAAACATATTATGTAGCAAAACAGTAAGAAGGAAAGGACAGAAGACACAATTTTACATGGAACATAGACAAAATCCGTGATTGCAAATATATTTACTATTTAGATCAATTTCTGATAAGCAGTTTGACTGACATAAAAGTAAAAAATAATGCTTCCAGTGCTTTCTGAAATCAGTGTTATTCTGAAGTTATTCTGTATGACTTTAAAGGTATACATTTAGCATCAGTACTGATACAGTAGAAATATTTTAATGATACTATCAAAGTGTTAAAATGTACAGAGAAATTTTTGGCTACATAAAGAGAACACACCAAAAATTGGTTATGATGTTTGTAAGAACACATTCTACACATATCAGGATGGGACTTTCAAGAGTTTCTAGAGCTACAAGAGGAAGAGAGGTGCATGCGAAGAACTTTCTCTGCAAGGAAAAAGAAGAATGTATACGGTGTCAGTCTCTGTCTTGGACTGAGTAGAACTCAGGTGAAATAGCAATATAGATATATGGAAATGACACACTTCTAGTGTACATCTGATTTTGAATTACAGAAAAATATGTGTGCAAGGCTCTCTAAAACAAACATAAACTGATCTTGATTTTTTTTTTTTGTTTCTGCAGCATTTGCTATCTCAGAAGAATTGAAGGCACGCTTTTATTTCAGTGAACTTTAGATTGTGCATTAGAACTCAAAAAAGCCTCTTGAAAACCACTGGAAAATAGATAAAGGCATATGTAGATCTGTGAAAGCAACTTGAATTTAAGAAGACAAGGTCTTCAAATTCAGGACTTAGAGTCAAAATAAAGAGTGACACAAATGAGGTTTCCTTTAAAAATATATTTGAACCTGTAAGTCACACTCTTTTATTGTCTCTTCATATCAAATCTAAAATTTTTCACTGATTTTGGACTCTTGACTTTTGGTGTAGGTGGGGAGTAGATCAATGAAATCTTGGAGAAGAAGAATGGAATTGTACTTCATAGTCTTTCTTGAGATTGTTTTAAAAAATAAAATTAAAAAAAAAGTTTTAGTGTTTTTAAATTTACATAGACCTAAAAAGTATTCTGACTATATACTTAGTTCTTTATTCTCCTTTTGCTGTGAAGGAACAAGATTTCCATAAGATACATAAGATAAATTCCACATTTACTTTTCTACTTCAATAAGAGGTGACAAGGAGAAGACTGACTTGCCTAAACATAGATGTCTATTGCCATATGGGCTTGTCCAGGGATAGACTATCATCTAATTTGTCCTTTTCTGCCATCCTTGCCAGCCCTGACTAAATGCCCATGGGTAACCTAGGACATGCTAGTTTCTCCAGTGCTTGTGTGACTCAAGTCTTGTTATTGTACAGTTAGTGACTTCAGGGAGGAGAAGCTACTATATGATGTAGGGAAAAACAGACAAGTATTATTTTCTTTTGGAAGTTTATCTTATCTTAAATATTGTGGCAAAACATAATGTACCATCTCTCTGAAAAGACAGAAAGAGGAAGACTTTTCCAAAAAAGTTTTGTGGGGAGGATAAAATAGTATTGTTGGTTTTACTTATAGGGAGTATTACATGATCAGAGTCAAATAAAGTTGAATCACTAAATTAGTTACAGGTATTTTCCATAACAATCATGCAGTACCTCTTTTTCACAACTAGTAACATACCTGCAACAAAACACTTGCCCATCCTTGGTCATAAAGTTGAGTGTGGTTGGTGATAGTCACAGTTAAGGCCTAGAGTCTGTGAAATTAAATGAGTTAAAAAGGGAAATTGGTTGAATACTTAGGACTATCTTACTTATGTTTGCCTCTATTATTTAGAGTTGTGTTTTTAGTGTTTTAAGATCATACCCTTCATGGAATTCAATTATTTGAGTGGGGGAATAATGTGAAAGTGAAAATTCTGCCTCAGAAAGATATCAGGTAGTATTTAATTTTGATGATGTATTTGTTTGTTTGTTGCGGTTTTTTTTTTTAGGGGGTTGAGTAAAATTTGTGCTATGCAAGAAAAGGACCAAAAAGGAAGCAGAAACAGAAGAGAGAGCTTAGAATGAATGTTCTGAAACTAGTATTTGTCATGCATGTTATTAATACGTAATATAAAATCTCACTGGAAAAGTAAATGTGTTATGGAGACTCTGAATTGCACGATATCTATGTAGAGTAAATACTTCTTATGATATACAATTTATAAAATACTGTAAGAGTCTTGAAAATATTGTATTATTTCTCCCTCATTCCATGATAAAACAGAATGCTTAATTTACAATGAATCAGACCTAAGGCCAACTACTGAATGTTTCATTTACATTAAAAAGGTCTGGGAAAAGATCAACACAACAGATAAAGAAAAGACAGGATAGAGGAGGTGGAAACAACAAAGTGAATGAGGGTGCTTGCATTTGGGATATGTAAATCATTGAAACTTAATTCCCACTGGCAAAAAAGTATAGAAATGAATAAAAACAAGAGAGAGTCAATGTTGAAGAAATGAGAAAAGCATCTTTCCAAGGTAAATTCATGTAAGTAAGGCAATTGCTAGACAGATTGTCAATATCTAGTTTGTTTATAATTTTATACTTTCCTCAGTTTGTTTACTACTTTATGATCAACAACTAAATCTCCGATTTGCCAAAAAAGACCCCTAATTTTTCAACCTTAAACTAATTTAGTGTTAAAATGGAAAACAGGTAAAACTGAAAGTTTTGCCCACTGTCAGGAGGAGGCAGTTTTTTGAGCTCTGTGTGGTAGTGAGGATAATTACTTTGAGAGATTCTATTAAACTACAGTTTATTAAAAGGTGTTGTAAAAAATGTAGCAGTGTTACAAAAGGTAAATGACTTGGCAACAAAAAAATCACAACAATACGAATTACTTGGAATGACTTGGCAAAGGAAACTTACACTCTAGTGACTTAGCAAACACTAGCAATATCAATCAGCTACAGCAAACTAAACTATAACTGTCAAAACTTGCAAACATTCAGCAATACCAAAAAATTACAGCAATACTAAGTACTAGGGATCACTTAACAATGTCAGAAATTTAAAATAGTATTAGCCTTGTGTGTCAGGAATGTAGTTAAGCTGGGAAAGAAAAAGGAAAATTGAAAGAGGAAAAGAGAAAGAGGAAAAAGACAGGAGAGTTTCTGGAAAATCACCACTCCTTGTTTCCAGTGAAGTTTGGTCCAACTATTCTGGGATCCTTGGGTGGGAGGTGTGCACCCTCCCAATATTAATTCACCTTTTTATAGACAAAAGTTTGCAGATCTCCACCTAACTTTCTTCAATTATCATATGAAGCAGCAGGTGATGTAACATTATTTTGCATTAGAAGCGATGGTGGGTGGTAACCATCTTTTTGCACATGCACCAGTCACTTGGTTACTTTGTGGGCTCCTCCGACTTCCTCATCAGCAAGGGAGTAAGAACAGGGAGTAGGGCTTTTGGCGGTGTGTCCTTGGAGACATCCCACAGCTTCTCTTATTGGACACCTGGAAGATATGAGCTCATCTCTTTTATCAGCAAGGCTGCTCATCCTTTGAGACAATTAGTCTTTTTACAACAGATTATTTGAGACAAACCATTTGCTCTTCTCTTCCACTACACCCACCACCCATTTCTTAAGTATTAAATACATTTGAAAGGGTTTATTAAGTTTACTTTTTTAAGAAACTTGTGTCTTAATAACAAAATAATGTGACTTAATGTCTGTGTTTGGAAGCTGATATACCAAATTAAAGAGGATCCCCAGCTGGACTTATATCAACTGTGAGATCATGAAAAGAGAGATGTCGGTGTTGACACTTTCCAAGGCCACAACAAGCTTCTACGTAGTTTATTTATTTATGAAGGCTGATGATAAACTGAGCTTTTTCTCTGTTGCAAAACAATGGTGGTAGTCAACATAAAAAAAGTTTCCTAAGTGTACCCGTGTATAATTGCATAGTGTGCTAGAAAAAAAGAAACCCTTAGCCTCCACATTAATCTACAGGTACTGGTAATATGACTATTTTAACTAATATAAGTGTTTTGACCTTAAGGTGGTGGTAGAATAATTTATAGTAAAGCACATTCAATGAACAGTATGATTTTTTTTTTTTTTTAAAAAAAAAACAACCCACACATTAGCAATTTATTATTTGGTTTTATAAAGAAGAAAGCTAGATGAGAAATTCTGGTGGGTTAGTGTTGGCTGGTTGACAGACACCACCCTGACTGAACTTGGAGAAGATTAATTTAATTTATTGCCAGTTAAAGCAGAGTAGGGTGGTAAGAAAGAAAGACAAAACTAAAAATACACCTATCTCAATCCTTCTTCAGAGACTTAAATTCACTCCTTCATTTCTGATTCTTCTACCTTCTCCCAGTCCTGGAGTAGTGCAGGCTGGATGGAAATTGAGGTTTGTGGTCACTTCGTAACATTTCATCTCTGTGCTCTTACAAGCTGCTCCAGCATGGGTCCTCGCCGTGAGATACAGTCATCCTTCAGGAATTGAGTGCTCGAGCATGGTTCTCCCATAGGCTGCAGTTCCTACCATGAAACCTGCCCTTGAGTGGGCATTACATGAGCTGCAGCTTTCTTCAGGGCATCTCCACCTGTTGAAATGTGGGGTCCTCCACAGGCTACAGTGTGGATATCTGGTCTACCATGAACCTCCATGGGCTGCAGGGGAAAAACCTGTGTCATCATAGTCTTCTCCATAGGCTGCAGGGGGAACCTCTGCTCTGGCATCTAAAGCACCTCCTCCCTAGCTAGTCATCTGTCCAGTCCATAACTTACCATCTCATTAGCAAGGAAACTGTGTGAGAGACCACATCATAAGCCTTGCTAGAATCGAGGCAGATCATATCCCTATCTCTCCCCTCCTCCACTGAGCAAGTTGTTTCACCATAACAGGCAATTATGTAGAGAACAAAAAATATTTATTTTAATCAAGTATCACTAACATGAATTTTAATCACTCAATGATGATCTGAATTATCTGACTTAATTACCTGATTATACTATGTTTAAGCATTTCTATGACCTTTTCATATCTAATTTTCATATCTAAAAGGAATTAAACACATCTATCATGAGGTAACCTTTTGCAATATGAGATCACTTGCTTTATACAATTCATCTGTCAATTTAAAAATTAGTTAGCCATTAAATTTAAATCATAGAATGCTTGTCAATAAAGTTGCATTTTTTTTTAGACTTAATACATCCTAAATGTTGAACACAGAGCTAAGGTATGTTATAATCTGTTGCACAGCTACCTTTTTATCACTACACTAAGAAGCATATACTTTTTATGGGAAGTAAACTTATTCTGATGTTTCAGTGTTCTTGAAGGTTGGAATATGTAGTTAAAATATTCTAGCTAAGTAATAAACTTTTCAAAGTTTGCATGGATGTGCACTTCCTCTGAGCTAGCCTCGCATGTTTGATTTGAGAAATTGAATTTAATTTACAGTTGCAAATCACTTTCACTTCAGTGTTTTTCTTTTTGCTTTTATATAATATTTTTTTTTTAAAATTCTTGTTTTGCTTGCAATGAAAAAAGTAAAATAACTTGTAGTGAAAATATAGCTTACAGTGAAAATTATAGAGTTAGGAATAACATGAACTAAGAAGCATGACTAAAATTCCTTGGAGTTCCTCTTCTAGTCCTTAAGCTAACATGTTACTTAAGCATATATTTAACTTTTACTCAATGCTAAAGTAAAAACCCACAGAAATGTTAAAGAGATTAGGGATCCTTTTTTTCTTTTAAAACCTTATTCAGAATTTGTAGTCATTTTGTTATGACTAGTAGAAGAGTAAGTGGATGGAAGTGTGTATTTTGTCACAGGCATATATTTACTTTTCTAGTTGAGTAGGGATAAGGAACTTATCACTAAATTTTCTCTCACTAATCATCTCTTCTCAAAGGTATATTAGAGAGATGTGTTAAGTACGTAACAATGCTCTACACTATTTGATCTCAAGTGAATGTGATCCATCCAGAAACGTGCAAGGAAATTTCCCCCTACCTCTTCAGGAGTTAAATGGTAAATTATAATTTTAAAATATCTACAGCAGAATAATTGGTCCAAGACTTGCACTGGAAAAAGGTGATGCCCCTGAACATCTGCAATACATTGATGACATAATCATGTGGGGCAACAAGGCAGAAGAAGTGTTTAAAAAGGGAAAAAGAGTAATTCAGATTCTTCTGAGAGCTAGTTTCACCATAAAGAAAACCAAGGTCAAGGAGCCCACACAAGAGATTCTGTTCTTGAGAATAAAATGTCAGGATGGATGCTGTCATGTGTCTATGGATTTGTTCAACAAGATAGCAACTATGTCTCCACCAGCTAACAAAAAGAAAATACAAGCTTTCCCACAAGCCTTGTGGGATTCTGGAGGATGCATATTTCAGGTTGTGAGCATATTTCAGATGCATATTCCAGGTTGTGTGCATATTTCAGATCTGAATGCATATTTCAGATTGTGAGCCCTCTCTATTGAGTAGCCAAAAAGAAGAACTATTTTGAGTGAGGCCTTGAGTGACAACAAGCCTTTGAGTGTATCAAACAGGAAACAGCTTGTGCAGTAGCTCTTGGGCCTATCTGAACAGGACCAGCTGGGCTTAATGTACTCTACACTGAAGGCGGGGAGCATGGTCTCACCTGGAGCCTCTGGCAGAAAATATCAGGAGAAACCTGAAGTTGATCATTAGGGTTTTGTAGCAGGAGGTATCGAGGATAAGAAGCCCCCTAGACCCTAGCTGAAAAAGAGATACCAGCAGCATATGAGGGTTTCAAGCCACTTCCAAAGTTGTTGCTACAAAAGCGTACCTTTTTCTGGCACTGTGACTGCCTGTGCTACACGGGATGTTTAAAGGAAACTTTCCCTCTACACATCATGCAACCAGTGTTACATGGAGTAAGTGGGTAGCATTGATCATGCAATGAGCTTGACTGGGGAAACTCAACCATCTAGGAATCATAGGAAGAGATCATGGACTGGCCAGAAGGCAGAGATTTTGGAGTATTACCTGAGGAGGTGGTTCATGTTCAAGAAGCACCACCATATAATGAGTTGTCAGAAGATGAAAGACGTTATGCTTTGTTTACAGATGGATCCTGTCGTGTGATAGGAAACCATTGGAAGTGGAAATCTGCTGTGTGGAGTCCCACATGACAAGTTGTTGAAGCCACTGAAGAAGAAGTCAAGTCAAGTCATCCAAGTAGCCTTAGAGATTGCTGAACAAGAAAAGTGTCCAGTACTCTCCTCCGCACTGAGACCTGGATGGTGGCTAATGATCGGTGGGCTCGCTACAGCAGTGGAAGAAGACCAATTGGCAGCACAGGGATAAAACCTTCTGGACTACTGCGTTGTGTCAGGACGTTGCTGCTTGAGTAGAAAACATTACTCTAAAGCAGGGGTCCTCAAACTATGGCCCGCG
>NW_010318280.1:60259-79463 GCF_000700745.2 Antrostomus carolinensis | reverse complement strand
CAAGCCTTCCTTCCATGATCTATAAACTATTGGCACCCCAATGTTGAGTGAGCTATGCCTGAGTTAATTTGTCTAGACCTTAGACAATTTTGAAAATATTACCCATAATTCATGTCTTTGGGGTTCCAGCTGAGTGCCCTGTTTTCTTTACTTGTACATGACAAATTAAACCACTGTTTCTGCGTCGGGTTTTTTTTTATTTATTTTATTTTATATATATATAGGGTTACAGCTTAGTCTAAGAGAAGAGTTATTATTCAACACTTAAACTGGCAGGGGCATAGTAGCTAACCTGGTTTGGTCTTGTTTGTGTCAATCACTGTACAGCTAAGAGTGTTTCCCATCCCTCATGGTGTTCAGACTAACAGCTGAAACCATATTCCTTTTGCCCAAGGAAGTTGTGGATGCCCCGTCCCTGGGAGTGTTTAAGACCAGGTTGGATGGGGCTTTGAGCAATCTGATCTAGTGGAAGGTGTCCCCTCTCATGGCAGGAGAGTTGGAACTAGATGATCTTTAAGGTCCCTTCCAACCCCAACCATTCTATGATTCTATGATATAGGTAAGCCAGATAGTCAGGGATGGAAAGGTTCCCAGGTGAAATAATTCTGGGTTTCATTACTGTGATTATATACAATGGTAATCTTTCTTAGTATGTCTATGAAGAGTAATCATGCATGAGAGGATCTGGCTTCTGAAGGAGTATTAAATTTTTACAGGGAAACTTACTCTGAAGTTAAACAGATACTGTCTCCTGATGTGCAGGATTAGTATGCAGTCTGTGGTGAACTTCACTTTTCCCTTCAGCCAGAGAAGTTTTCTTCCAATTCTTTTGTGAGCTTTGCCTGCAAAGGTAGGTAATAGGAAATAACTAATGTGCTTCTTTGTAACTTTACCGTGTAGCAAGCTTCTCTAATTGTTCAGCATGTTTGTCAGCATTTCCAAATTTAAACTGAGGGAGAAGCAGGAAATTCCTCTTTCCTAATAAAAAAATGCAGGAAGAATAGTATAAAAATACGAACATTGAAATTAATATGCAATGCAATATAATGTCTTTGTCCGGACATTTCATTGCCTTCACAGTAATAATTTAATAGTGCATGGATGATCCTTCCCTGCTAACAGACATGAAATGGGCTTGTACACATACATCCATACAGGTGAAAGCTGCCTCTCTTTGCCTTTCCAGCAGGTACAAACCATTGATAGTCTTTGATTCCTGCAGAAATCGGAGGAGTGGGCAGGCATCTTTTAGGAAAAACCCAGAGCTGCTTGCCCAAGTCTTTGATAAACCCAGTCCTCTTGACTAAGTCCTATACCTTAGCTGCCTTCTCCCACCAAATGACACAGATTGTAACTCTTTGGCATAAAATAAGAAAGACTAATTACTTTAAAGGTTTTATTACTTTGTTTTTCAGTCCTTGCTCCTAATACACTGTTCACCAGTGCTTTTCCCTCTGAAAGAAAAGAACATTGAACTCTTTCCACCTCCCTTATCTGTATGTGCACATAGCACGTCTATGCACACAGCACCCGTAGGTCTCGCTAGAGGAGAGTGTCTTCTAGCAGGTTATCATGACGCACCCACCACCAAAAGGTTTCTGTACTGGTTTGGGCAGCGGCTTTATAAGACTTCAAGCCTACCTCTTCCACCTTCTCTCTCTCCCAGTTCCAAATAAAGAACTTCAGAGGGCAAATGTGCTGTCGCTGGTAGACACGTAGCTACTGTTGTATTATGGGGTTTTGTTCTGGTTTTTTGCCAACTACTTGACATTGTTTTACAGCTGGACTGTGTGGCTATTTCCAAAAGACTCAGCTAATTCTGTTGTCCTCTTTTTATCAAGGAAATTCTCGAGAAACCACAATAAAGCAGCTGTAACCCTGGTGATGCTTACAACTGTCGCCAAAAATAGAAATCAGTGCTTCATGCATTTTCTTAATGAGGGTGTAGGGTTTTTTTCAGTGTGGTCCTTGACACCTAGCCAAGTTAGGGCTTGGCTCTAAATGTTTAGTGCAAGCTTTATAAATAGCCCTAGATCAACAGGGCATGTCTTTTCCCAGTGGCGTGCCCTCTCCTGGCTGGCTCTTCCTGGGGCAACTGTACTCTTGGGACACAACAGGGTACCTGCAATGAGCCTTTTGGGCCCCAGTTGCTAAATACTTCACAGGAGGTACTGATCCCCTTGGATTCCTGTTGGCTTGGAGGATGAGGCTCAGCATCTTGCAGAATTAGGCCCATAAGCTTTTGTTATTAATAACTGTCTTCATGTTTGTTTTGCTTACAGACAGGATTTATTTGGCTTTTGACCATCAGTGAAAGTGTGCCTTTAACTGGATTTTTATGCTCTTTCTGTACAAATAGAAAACTTCGATTTATTTGCTGACTCAAACATGAGTTTACAGGTTTTTTCTGTGGCATGTAACATGGCTATGAAACAGCTCAATGCTGGGATTTCACAATGTTCCCACAGGCAGAAGAGAGAGATGAGGGAAGATGAATTAAAACTTTGGGAAAGTTCAGTCAACAAACTAAGAAGTGCAGACATACTGATTTATAAAGATACTATAACTTTTAAACATGTACTTTCAATCTGAAGGACTGCAGTAGGGATTTAAAATATGACTATTTAATTTTTTAAAATTACATAAATTAAGTGAACAGCCCATTAATGGGATGCCATCAGGATCACATGGCCAATTCAGTTCAAGTTATATTATCTTGCTGGCTGGATTTGAATAAGAATTAAGAAATTACTATTCAAAGTAGTATGGGACATTGATCCTCATTCACAATGAAATTCGTCACCATAACTACCTGGAATTCCACTGCTTTCACAGAGGTGTTTCACTGAATCTTCTTTATGGAGCAACTAGAAGGGAATTGTATTAGTCAAGGGAAAAAAGCTGCTAATTAGTTGTTCTGCCTACATGTTAAATGAAGTCTTGTCTTGCAGAGAGTTCACAGATAAGCAGCAAGACATGTCTAATGAATGGTAACCCAGATCCAACAGACGGTGAACTTCCTCCTGTTGGTCCATCCTTGGCTGAAGGTTCACCTCAGGAGCTATTTATCTGTCTTAGTGACAGGAGCTTGCCTCTTATTTAGCAGCTGATGCTTCATATTTGTACTTGGCAAATCAAAGCATGTGTGTTTGGATTAACCAAACTGAGTGATGTGCTTTAAGGTTAAGTTATTCTCGGTGAAATATCTCCCAGAGTCTCCGTTAAACTGAATAACAAAAAAATTGTCATTACATCAACTATTTAGTTACTTTTCACAATTTTAGAAACCTGTTTGAAAACACCTAAAAATATCAACGTAGTTCAGTGCTACGTTATGTCAAGAGCCTGTAAAGAGTGAAACAAAAAGTTGCTACGAATGGTCAGGCAACATGTTACAGTTTAAAGAAACCAAGTCAACATTAGTCTTAACTATGCTTAGTTTATTTTAGAAATATTAATTTTATCAAGCTACAGCATTTTTCTTGACTTCACTGCAGTGCATTTAAAATCTAATTTCTGTGATAATTAAAATATGAAAATCAGAATCTAATTCTGCTTTTGCACCTTTCTTTTTTTTTTTTTTTTTCCCCTCTAGTTTAACTGCATTGACTGCTGCTAATTTACACTGGCATAAATGCAAGACTACTAGGCTCAGCAGTTCAGCACCTTGAGATCAAAACCTTTTAAAACCTTTTACTGACAGAGAACACTTGGAATAGCAGATGCTGAGTATTTGCATTGTTAAGCATTTACAAAATGTGATAGTTGTATAGAAATATGAAAATTAATGCCACCAGATAAGTTATATGTCCACACGTCAATTGAAATTAGCATTCTGGAGTTTTCAGTCCATGGAAGGAGTTGCAATAAAGGATCATCAATATGTGAATTGCTAAGTCCCGTGCTGGCTGTACGCTGGTGTTGGTACATGCTTTACCATGGCGATGGGATGTTGATTTGGAAAACAGGAACAAAATTATTGGGAAAGAAGCAAATCAAGGAGGATGATGTGGGATTTCACTATGAGCTCAACATACAATTATTTTTTTGTGTGACTGTAAATGTTAGCTGTAAGAAACAAATGCCAAACTGTAGGCAAACCTACAGTCCATCGAGCTGGTCATCTGACAGCGGCATGAGATTTTTATTTTTTTTTAAATGTATATATTTTTGTAAGGATGTTGAGGTGTTATTGTGTGAAGTGTTGTAACAACTAGAGACTTCTGTCCCTTTGTTCTAAGCAAGATGCAAACATATCAAAATGACCATTTCTACCAGTGACTCATCTGAGACTGATTTTTAAAAGGAGGTTTTCCGAAATTCCTGTAGCTTGCTGCTCAGTTGTTTCTTTAAAGATTTCAGTTTTCACTACCTTTTGAATACTCTCACCCTATCTACGGAGTTTTGCTTATCCAGCCAAGGAAGAGAAATCCTTCAGTGTGTTTTGTGTGGCTAATGGCAATTAACCAATGAAATTTGGAATAGATTTGTTGCAGGGTCAATAAAATTTGTTTTACTTATTAAAAATAAAGCTGACTAAAGAAGTTAAAAAAAAAAAAAAAGCCCAGACAAAAACAAAAAAAAGGGGACAAGTTACTTCAGGCAGGTGCATGTTGGGGGGATTATACAAACTAACTGTTCAGAAGCTGGCTGGCAAGCCTTCTGTCTGTGTGTCACACCATTTTGTAATGGTTGTGTTTTCTCCTTACCTACCTCTCATTTTAATTTTGCCTGTCTAATGGAAATATAAAATGAGCTTATATGACACCAGGATGGCAAACCTATATAGTTCCCTGACGCACAAGTCTTCTGTTACATGTGAATCAAGGGGAGTATTTGGCCTCCAATGCTATGAACTATGAAGGAAATTTTCCTGGGTCAAAAATGAGTATCTAAGGAAGATCTGTGGGTTTATGTTTTGTGTTGTTTTTTAATTCTTTTGAACACACATATAAATGCTTTTGTATGCAAGACCAGTGTTCATAAAACAATGGTGGTCACAGTTCCTATTGAAAAATAGATTGTAAGCACCCCCTTTTTTTTGTTTGTTTTTATTTACTGCCGACCTGCGTTGGATCACGTAGCTTTGGAGAAGAAAAAATACTTTAACTGAAACTCTACTATGCTTTTTTATCTCTTCTGTTGTTTTGAGTTTCAGTTCAAGACAGTACTTAGGCTCGTGCTTAGGCTGAGTTTGGTTCAGGCAGGTCGTGAGGTGTTGGCTGGGAGGGAAGCTGGGGTATGGAGAAGCTTGATCCTTCTTCCCAACTTACCTCCTGTCTGCTGTGGGACTTGGGGAAAAATTGCTGCTGGGCCCTATTTTGTTGCCCAGTAAAGCCTGTGGCAGGACTCCTGGTGCCTCAGTGGTGGTGTTGGCAGAGGGAAGAAAAATTCAAAGAGGGATGGTGCCTTCCCTCTGCTGGGGCTGCATTAATGCAGCAGTGTAGCAGCAGCTGTCCTTTTTAAACAGCTTTATTTGTTTTTTTTTTTTTTTTTCCTGCCATAGAGTAAGCTGACCAGATTTGCAGTTTATAAAACTAGGACAGCCTACCAGGGGGTAGGGTTGTCCACGCACCATCTTCAGGGATAATAATATCTGTCAGAGAATCACTGCCACGACAATTGCAGAGAGGTGACTAGCTGTGCGTGCCTACCCAGGCAGTGACCGGTTTCCTTAAAGAGAGGAAGATGGGGAAGGCTCCCACATTGGGTGCTGGCTTTTGTTAGAGCTGGAGCGAAGCACTTGCCAAACAGCTGAAATCCGGACAACGTGCTCCTGTAAACTCTTCACCTCGGTATTGTTTAGAGAGAAGGCGGCCTGCAAGAATTGGTTTAAATAAATAAATAGAGCTAGCAAGGATCCTTTCAAGCTCTGAGTTTGCAGCTAGAAGTAAAATATTGTGGATAACAAAAAGATATCACTCTCCTCTCCTATGAGCAGTGTTTTTCTTCTTGTGCTGTGGAGCTTTCTTTGTAACAGGCACCCAAGAGTGGCTCCTCCAGTTTCTTCTGTCCCATCTGTCTGCAGGGAGCCAGGGTTAGCTGGGGCTGGGGGCACGTTCCAGGGGCTGCCTGTTTAATCTGGCTCTTCCCAAGGGGCTGGATTAGTGGGGTGCAGTGAGGGAAGGCAGAGCCATGGTACTGTGGGTTTTGGAGGGTTTGTTACTGTCACCGCTGGACAGACAGCGACTGCTCTACAAAACCTTCTGCTGGTTTGTATGCTCACTGCAAGTTTTCGAGGGGAAAGATTGTTCCCTGTGTATTTTTAACTGATGTGTAGAGAACATGAAACACAATTTGGAGCAATCTTTGTTTCTTCTGACTTATCGAGGCCTTGGGGGCAAAGAAGAGCAAATGGCCTCAAGCCTGTCCAGCGTGTTTGGATACCAGCCGTGTTTAGAAACCTCCTGGTTCAACAAAACCCTATTTACTTGCTGCTCATGGGACAGCTGATGCTCCATTTCCCTGCCTGGTTCACGGTGTTCCCAAGGGCATTAAAAGTAAGAGTTACAAATTTGTGCATATAGAAAGGGTGTTTGGATTACCTGAGGAAGATTATAATAGCATGACTGTCATTTTTTTGCTTTTCCTCAGCCTTTAAAACTGTAGATTCAGTCTTGCACCTTCTCTCCTGTGAAAGCAGTATACACACATGCACATACATACATATATATGTATATGTCTTTCTGACAGCCACCCAGACTTGAGTTCTACTCTTTCAAAGTGCTTTCCAGTCTGCAAACTAGATACTCAATAATATCCTTCTGTTTGGTTGCCGTTGCTGGTTACTGCCATATATCCATGGTGCTGCTACAAACCAAGCCATTTTGATTTTTCCATCACAATTACTGTTTTAAATAGTCAAATGCAGATAAGTTTTGGCTGTGGCATAGCTTGGTAAATGTCACAAGGAGGTAGATCACTTAATCAGTATGTTTTAACCAAATCTTATAAAGGAAATGGGAAAGGAACATGAAATTAGAGAAAGGAATATTATTTTTCTTTTAATATGGTGATAGGACCAAATTTAGATTAAGTCAGTCAGATGTTTTTTCCTCTTTAGCTTATAGAAGACAGTGAACTGATAAAAGCAGGCGGAAGATTGTATTTGTTAAAAGCCTCTGATATCTTGAAAGCGATATACATCATTCCATTTCTCAGCTTTCACTCCTGTCTAAACAATTTAAAGACAAAAACTAGAGCATTTATTTTGTGTACACATGTACTTATCTATTTACCCATACGCATCAGTGTGTGCACATGTATATATAAACACATACCCCATAGGTGTGATTTTAGAGTGCTCTTCAGTAATTTTTTTTTTCCCGCAACTCCTAGATTTCAGTGTTTGACCCCCTACTTCAAAAAACCAAGACATTAAGCAGGACCCATTATTTTGACATCAAATGCAGGCCCTAAACCGTTGCTAGGATACAGGATGTGGCATTATAATATTGCCGTGGTGTAAGGTTATATTGTCTTAAGTGTGTGGAGCAGGCCATTTTATAAATCTAAGTTGATAGAAGAGATAACGATTGCTGCTCTTACACTGTAATTAAAAGGAAGGGAATGTGTATAAAACAATTCAGTCATACAGTCTGCTTTTATTGGGACAATAAGTGAAGCACTATCAATAAGCAATTTCATTACAGTCAGTGTGGGTTTTGTCTACTTACAGTTTCAATCTGCATCAATTTAGAGTAATTCTAGGAGTTTATTATTGATTGACACAGTTTTAAGCAATGCTAAAATTTTGCTGTGATGTCAGGCCTGTTAATTTTCCCTCTTTTTTTTTGTGATCATATTAATTGAAACTTGGCTTCTGATTTCAATGTTATCAATTCAGAGATTTTTTTTTTTTCATTTCCTATAGGGCTCAAATGAGCTGCAAGCTTGGTATGTTGTAAAAAAAAAAAAGTTTGATTTTTTTTGTAGACTTTGGGGAGTTGTATAATTTTATGTCACATCTAAATTGGCTCTGATGCAGCGTCTAAATGAACCAAATCCAGTGCATGTGTGACTGTACAAAAAAGATGCTGATGGGTTTTTTTTACTTCTAATTTGTTTTTTTCTTTTTGGGAGGGGGAAATAAAATACCTAAAACAAACATACAAAAAAGCTCCCAAAACCAGAAAAATGGGGATTTCTTTATTTTATTTTTTTCTTTTAAATCCCAGCAAGTTGTGTTGAGGAATGACAGTGGCTTATATGCAGCCCCTGCATGCAATTGTGACTCGTAAAGCAGCTGGCTCATGTGGAGTGAAAGCCTGCACTCTGCTGTAGAGCTGAAGTCTCTATCACAGAGTAAAATGAAAGACCTTTAACTACACAGATGGCAGACGGGGATAGGTGCAGGTCGAATGTGAATATAGCTACCTCCTGGGTCAAGTTGGCCACTAAGCACACAGTGGACCAGATCAGCATGGCAGCCTCCTCATCTATGAAAATTGGTGATTTTCATAGGTGAGGATGCTGCCAGTGATTTTTGGCTTCTTCACCACTGTTGAGGCAGACAGATCATAGAATCTTACTGAGATGTAAAAGGACCTTTCAGTGTACTTAATGCACGTGTGCTTGTCCTTATCACAAATATAGAGTTCAAGGGATATCCCAGCTGTTACCTCAGGAAAGTAGTGTAAGCTGGTGATGGATGATCATAACTGTGTTTACTGAGGCCAAAAGTGCATGTTTGGATGGAGCATAACCAATCAAGCCATTGTGGGTCTAACTGGACCAATCAAAGAGATTAGTGCCTTCATGGAGAGCTAAGGTGAAGCTTTCCTACGCTGGGAGTGGGTGCAGTGAGTGAAGCTGCTGAAGGTTGTACTGGAGTAGACTGGAGTGCTCTTGTGCCCAGCTGATGAGGCTGCACTGAGAGACTGCTGGTCAACAGTGGAGAGCAACACTACCTTAAAGCAGCAGAGCTGCTTCCAGCAGGCTTTTCTGTCCTTGTTCCTGCAGCCATTGAGGTGCATCCAGTTTGGGAAGCACCACAGGCTTTACTCCTTGTGTTGCCTCAGTAGAAAGTTTCCTTTTCCAGGAGTAAAAGGCAAGGATCACGTGCTCAATGTTCATGTAGTCCAATCTACCAGTTAATGGCTAAGAAGGTATTTAATATCCGGCAAATATCCAACCCATTGACTGATAAAAAGAGAGATTCTGGACAGCTGATTTAGGCTGCTTAGCAATGTTTTAGCACTCTGGGTTATGTCTGGCAGTTATTGATTTCAATGACTATATGACTTCATAGTGTTGCACCACCTATACAAGGCTGTGCTATCCAGTAGCAATTATTTTAGGGTCATTTGAGTCGAACAATGAAATACTTCCATACCTATTTAATCACATCTGTGCGAATATCAAGTTAATTCTTGTGAAATCTCTGTTAGATAGCTCTCTCTTCCCTATTTTATGCATGAAGACATGTGGGTTCAGCCCCTAGGCTAACAGACACCTGAGAAATTAGATTTCTGTGTCACGTGTCTCCTAGTTCTCTGTGACTGTAGAAGTGCAACTATGAGTCTAATCAAAATGAAGTTGGATGTGCAATAACAGAAGTAGAAAATGGTCTACATGTTTTGGCTAAAAAGCTTTCTCCAAGGTCAAAAAGAGAACCAGTAGCAGAGCCAGGAATAGAACCGTTATCTCCCAGGCCTTTTTCTTTTGCTTCTGTCCCAAAAGACACTATGCAAGGTACAATATCCATTTGACAAATTGCGCAGTTATGTGATGAATTGCATTTATAATGCACATTTTATGGCCTCTTTTGGCCACTTCCTACTAATCTATCTTTCCTGGTGTATGTTCTTAACACTCCACGGCTCTCAGTGGCTATTAAACAACAACACAAAAATGTTCTTTTCTCCCAAATGTAGAATTTACTGCAACTTCTTTGGTCTGAAGTAGAGGCCTGAAAATATTTGGGCCTACTCAAGTGACAGGTTTAAGGCCTGATGCCCTTCAGCCTAAGGGAGTAGGAAATAATTTTTGTATGACAGAAGGGACATGAGAATTTCTCAATTTCTTGTTAAATGCATAAATTCCTTCTACCCCTGTGTGTTTATAAGGTCTGGTGTTTATTTATAATTCTATGATTTGGTACTAAATATAATTTGGACTTTTTTCATAAGACTTGTGACCTCCAGCTGAAGCCTTGCCTCTCATTACTTGTGTCAAACCTGTAGTAATCAGTGAGTTACTGATTACTTGTTAACATCATATATTTAATGTGCACATATGCTTGCTGACTTCCTAGTAGCATTAATATTTCAGAATATAAAATGGTCATTTAGTGAGGTTTGAATTTCTTGCAATAAATGCTTACGTACTGTGGTGTAGGATAAAGTGACTGGACTGGGGCCAAGGTTGTTGGGACATATGTAGACTTAGGGTAAGGAAGAACCTTTGATCAGGACAGCTTGAGTTGAATGAAAGCCAAGCAGGACTTGTGGGCATCCTTGAAGTTAGGCCAGTAAGATCCTGGATAAGGATGCATCTTAAGTGTAAACTTCAGTGTTATGTTGAGCTGAAGAGCTGTCAAAGTTTCTGAGGCATCTTCATGCTGACAGTTGGATTTTTGGGGCTGTGCTTGTATTTATGCCACTAATGCATCACGATCTTGGAAACATCACTTAACCGTTTTGTCACCTAGTTGGTATACATGTAAAACAGTTATAAAAACACCACCACCTCAGAGGTCTTGTGAGAATTAATGAATATTGAAGTGCCTTGAAACTCTTTGCCGAAAGTCACTTAGAGGTGCAAAGTAGCGTAATTGTCCATGTCCATAATATTGTGTCTCTATATAAATGCATGTAGTTAAAAACACAGTTCATTTAAAAAATAAAAAGGTACAAAAAAATTATATGTATCCCAGGGTGCAAATCTGAAAATACTGCTATAAAACTGAGTCCTAAGCTCTGTGAGAGAGGGCATAAATGAAAATACTTTTAATAGAAGTTACCTTTACTCTAAATTAAGATTGTGAATACACTTAATTTTCAAAAAAAATTTGTGACCCCTTTCACTCTCCATCCTTCTCCATAGAAGACTGGAAGAAATAAACTTTCTACTACACCAGCTTTATCCTCATGCTGTTGGCATTTTATATTGTGTTTCAGAAAACTTGAACCATGGAAAAAAACCTGTTTATTTTTAAATATGAAACTATGTGGACAATATTATTGTTGCATTTCTTGAAATGTGTCCAGAATTCAAACCTGGAGGCGATAGATGTGCGAGAGTGAAATTGGCCCCAGACAGTTAATAAATTCTGAGCAGAGATGCATAAATCAGCAAGGGTATTTTTCAAACTTTTTTTTTTTTTTTTTTTCTTCCAAAGGGTGGGCATAGGGGAGGGAAATGCCTTTGGAGAATTGTTTTCTATCAGTTCAGAAAATAGAGAAAAGAATTCAGCAATACCCAGTGCTGGTTAGCAGATTGTCATTTTTGGGTTTGATGTTCCTGGGTTTAATTGTCTTTCATGTGAACAATGGCAGGAGCTCTCTAGTGTGCCATGCGAGCATGATAAAAGGGGGCCGTTCTTGCATAGCAATGCCTTTTTTTTATTATTAGCGTAAAAAATTAGCAAGCTGGAAGTCGTTAGAAGGAGTTCCATTGGCATTAATTGTAATGCAGCCTGAATTTGTTTGCAGACCAGTGCGGCAAGACAATAGCAGCAGGGAAAAAAAAAAAGCAATATTAATAGCCTTTTACTTATTGTATCATTTTAGTGAGCCTTAATAAGGTGTCTGCTGTCAACTGGAATTTATTAAAATAAAAAAAAAAAAAGACATGGTAATTGATGTATTGCAGTAAGTATGGATGAGGGCTCAACTTGATTAATGTATGAGTTGGCTTTTTAAGGCATTTTAAAAAGGCTTCTTAACTGGGTCTTAAGAGACTGGCACAAGCCCACTGTAAACTACCTCATTGCAGTTGGAAAACAGCCTGACAGCTGCTGATGTCTCCCGTGGCTTTGCTTTTTTTCTGATCAGAGAAAACTGAAGTAATATAGTCCTCGTCAATAATTGCAGTGCTTAAAAATCTTATAAAGGGATTTCTATTCTTCCCTCCGGAGATAACTTTTCAAAGGTTAAATTAGTTTTACTTGTGTGTGCTTCAAATATCTTGGCTCCCAATAAGGATCAAGTTTTGTTTTAAATAAACTGCTAGTTTGTGTGTTGCATTGGATTAGCACCCTGCTGAATACCTTCTCTTTCAGTATGAGAGGGACACTACAAAGCGTTTGGTTTAAGTTTAACTGGAGTCTCCCAAAAAAGCTTCAAGGTATTAACTTGCTTGGCTAGTTTAGTTCAGAGATGGGTAGTCTCTTTTTTGGGGGTGGTTGTTGATGTGGTGGTTTTTTTCTGGTTCTTTTTTTTTTTTTTTTTTCTCATGTCTCATACTGGTGAACTTCACTTGAATTTGCGCTTTGATGTACCATCTTACTGCTCAGCATAACTTCAGGAAGTAGTGGTGGAAAGATTTTCATAAAGGCCTATAGGAATTAGGGACCCTGATACCTTTTGATTTCAGTGTACACCTGATCTCAAGAATGTCTAAGCCTAAAATGTTCTGTCTGTCTAGGTTCTTCTCACACTGCCAAAATGCTGAAAGATATACATTGATGGGAAGGCTCAAACATGTGTGAGGTGGCTGTTTTATGTAGACTATGAAGAAGCAGTTTTGTAGGAACACAAATTATAGAACAATAGTTTTTCTGTAACTCTAGGTAGGTTTTTGTCTTAACCCACCTGTCTTGTCTTAGGTCAAACAACAAATATTTGGCATGCTGTATAGAGAAGTTGCTTGTGCTTACCTGGCATTTCAGTTGTGTTTTCCAGGTAGAGTCAGGGAGCACACAGAGAAATGCCTTGTAAAGAACAGATGGAGGTGTCATCTATAGAAATGGTTCTTGGTTCTGTTAGTCCACATAAATATATTCTATATTTTCTGTTGAGATCACTATGAGCCTAAGGCATAAGGTGAAGTGGCAGCATCTAGTTTTATTAAAAATTTCCAGATTTGTCTCCTAGGGTAATAGGTGACTTTCTACTGGCTAGACTAATCAAGGTTCTTCTTTCTGTCCTGTTGTCCCCATCAGTGTTACAAATGTCATCCAAGTAGATATCAAAGTCAAAGAGAGAGAAACAGACTCTTAATTTGTCACAGTAGCATGTTGTCCTTCCTGATAGCTCCAGGCCTTTCCCAGAGGAAGTGCTCATGCTTCATTATGGATGTAAGCTTTATTAGTAGAGACGTCATCAGGTTCAAGTGTTAGGAAAAGCCTCCGCTTGCTAACAAAGGCCATGGCCTTGGATAATGCAACTGTTCTCCTTACTAAAGGCTGTAAGTCAGTGTGGATGATACTCTACTCTTGTAGGGGTTGGTTTTTTTGAGTTTTTTGTTTGTTTTTGTGTTTTTAACATCCTTATCCTGCTTGGAGATCTTGTGTGATGTGATCTCTCCCTTTCCGAAGGCTTAAAAGGACGACTTGAGTGCTCTGTCTTCAGTACATTCCTTTTGCTTCAGATCCAACCATTTACCAGAGAAAAATCCTAATTGAAGTAATTTCAAAAATCTGTGTATAACCTGTAGTCAATTAATCCATAGACTGTCATATATGAATAATTCTTCCTTTAAGATTTCTTCTTTGGGTTTCAGACACCAGAAGTACAGCAGCACAGCATGTGCACTTGTGAGATTTTTTTTTTTTTCCTTTCCTCTTCTGACAGTTTTGCTATTAAATGAAGTTGTTGTGTAGCTCTAAATATTTGTTTTGGCTTCTTTTTATGTTAGGAGTCTGAAGTTTAACTTCTGTCTATGCAGGCATCTTCTGTATGAGAGATGCAGTTGAGGGGCGATTTTTCTAGGAACTTTCTTTGCCTGTCACATTTATTTTATCCAATGACACTTTCTTCCCCAGTACCTGTTAGGTAAAATGTTTCTTTCTCATGTTCCATGCCAGTAGGTGAGAGGAAACTTGAATGAATCGATAGTGATACAGCATTGCATTAATTGCAGCTCCTGCTCCTTTTTCAGGCCATCGGCCACCTGGGCTTTCCAGTTCCAAGCAGCACTCCAGAGGCTCCGATATGTCATTGAGGATAATATTTAAATATAGACATCTTATATATTGACTCTTCTAGTTACACCTCTGTGGCAGATGCTGCAGTGGTCCAGCATTAATACCTCTGCGATCTATGCAAAAAAACATGCTGTCCCAATGGTTTCTTCATTTAGCCTAACTCACAGTTTACATAATAATTCACTTCAAGGTCTGATTCACCTCGAGTCATTTTCTCCTTCTCGTTCTCTTCTCTCCTTCATCTTTAGGCATGGGCTTTCTGAAATCTGTCCCTGAATATACCCAAAGCTTGCAAGCACTGGAAAGCTAAGTGTGGATTCTGATCAAAATTTTACAAATGGTTTCCATTTTATTAAGGAGTCAGATTGAAGACCATTAATAAAATGGAAACTCTGCAGCTTAATCTAACCTTGATGTATTTCCAGCCTAATGCATCTGCTTATAGCCCTGTCACCGCTGGATCTGAGCACCAAGAGCGTTGTTGAATATATTTTCATACCTTAGCATTTTTTCCCCCCCTTTTCCAAGTTAGGCCAATTCTCAACTGTTCCAAGCATCTTTCTGTCCCTGACTTGGGCTAGGATTAGAAGAGCCATGCCAGCCTTTATTTGATACCCTATTTGCTGCTAAATGTGCAATTTGTTTAGTAGAAGAGGAGTGATGCAGAAGGGAAACCAAACTTCTGGCTGATTTTGGAGGTAAATAAGACTGGGTGCTACACAGCTTAATTATCTGCAAGAAGTGTTATGCTGATACGCAACCTCATAGCACAACCATATCCAAGTATTCAGTGATGATGACCATGCAGAAGTCTGCAGGCCTCACTCAGGATTTCACTTTCACAGAGTCTAGGGTACTCACCACGTTTGGCTCTGCTGAAACTTCTGTTTTACTATGAACTTTATGTGGACCTTGTGTGCATCAGTGACTTTTCTTCCTCCCAGCCAAAAAATTCAGTTTCCCCAGTTGATGTACAGAGGTAACCTCATCTACTCAAGTTGCAGATATATTACAGATATGACTGAATGGATTTGTCACTGAATTGTGGATTATCCCTGAGTGATAACTACCACACAACTATAAAATATTATTCACTAATGTAATTATTTAATAGTTGTGATTAGAAAGTGGAGTTGCAGGTGTTACAGAGCAGGTGTTTCTCTGGAAGTTCAAAACAAGCTTCTCCCAGCTCTTGATGAGACTGAGCCTGACTCTGGCAAATGGATTCAGAAATTAACTTTGCAACATTGATCAAAAATATGGGGGTGATTGTGAATTTGCTTGCACTTGCAATTTTCAAGGTGCATGCTTAAAAAAGCCCAGTTTTGTCTTTTGTTTGGGTATCATTACAAAGTCCTTTCAGTGGCCCCGAAAAGGTCTCATCTCTCTCACCACATCAGAGTACGAATCTCAGATTGCCTCTTCTGAAAGTGGTCTCTAGTTATTATATGAGTAAAAATACAGACAATCTCTGCCAGACATACACGGAGACTAGGTGTCTGTGCTGACACATCAATACAAAGAACTGTTATCACAGGAAAATTTCTCCTTCTGAACCTGGGCTTAAACTAATATGAACAGACATACAAAGGCCCTGGTGGGTGACCTTTGCTCGCACAAGAATATGTCTGCTCAGGGATTTCTTAGTTCATGTTAATTGATTGCCTGATGGGATTGATTAACTAATTGATTTACTGTGGTTTGTGGTTTAACGCAAGGATTGGCCTAGGCTATACTTCAGAAGTTTTTGACGTGGAGCAGGAATTTGGGAAAAGCTGGCACTGGCAGAGATAGTATTTTTGAGCCTGTTATTTCAGTGTCTTATACTGGATAAATCCCATTGCTGAGTGTGTTAAAACTTAGCAGGAGTAACACTTTATAGGTTAGGTTGGAGCAAAGTAAGCAGAGGATTGAATTTACAGCATCTTTGTTAACCCACACTTGTTTCATGTAAGCCTACTCCAAGTGCATATTAACAATGTCAATGTGTGAGGTATCCATCTCTCTCTTATCCTTTTTGCAGGTAAAGGCAGAGGGACTGCTGGCAGGATCTGTGCTCAAAAACATTGTCCCTTCTGTCTTTCTGCAGGAGTGGGCTCCTAATCATTATTCTCTGTGTGCCTCTACTCCCCCCTCGCCATGGTGCATACATACGCGAGCACTCTTTGCTGTGGAGGTGCAGAGAAAGACATGAAAACCCTCACAGGAGACCATCCTCACAGCAAAGAGTATCCCTGATGCTGTGGTTCATATATGTGTCTGCTTCCTGGCAAAAAGTGCCAATAAGAACCAAAATTCAGCTCTGTGTAGCAATTTTGAAAGCATGTGCTAAGTTTCTGGTGGACGCAGTTGAAATGGCTTTCCTGTTGCTTACATAAACTTGTTTCAAAGAAATCATGCCATAGACCTACAGTGAGGGCGCAACAGACTTTTTATTCACACTCTTGGGTATTTCTTGGTACATAGGAGACTCAAAAAAAAAAAAAAATTCCTATTAACCTGTTTTGAAAATAGTCTTCCCATATCAAAGCATGTTTAAAAAGCAGATTGTATTTGATAGCAGTAACTAAAATGCAGTAAGAAGCAGCCTTTTGATCTGTTGCAAATAAACTCTTTTGCAGATAAATATGTTACAAGTGTATTTTTGTTCATTTGCTATCAAATTTAATAACAACCAGTGGAATTGAGTTCAACCAAAATGGTTTCATATCAGACTTTGAATACATACTTTTAAATATTAAAAGATAATGATTTGTATGGCATTGTTATATAATGCATTTCTTGTCTTCTCTTGTGTGCATGTGACGAATTCCAGTCGATAAGCCTGGGACTCTGGAGTCAGTTGTCTGGCTAGTTATTAAGATTAAGATAAGTACTGAGAAGGGAAAGATACAGCACATTGTACTGCCCTGCTGGGACTGGGCCACCTCGGATTCCAAGTGTAAACAATGCATTAGTTCTCCCTGGCTTATTTCAAACCCTAGGTGTACACTGTAAATATTTGGGAAATATGATGGAAAGTGTAGAAAGACTTTTTTTTTTAATCCATTAAATGTTATTACTAAAAAGTGAACCTTAGTTGTCCCTTGGGTCCCAAATCATTACTCATCTGTAAAAATCCAAGAACAATTTCTGTTAATTACTTATGAAAAGTAACTTTTTTCTTTCCTTACCCAAGCCATAAAAAAACAGACAGACATTTGGACGGCATTATCACTAGGCACTTCATGCTGAATGTGCCACAACAATAACAACATAGTTAATGCTCACACAGCAAAGCTCAATTAGGGTTTTGGGGGGGGGGGAAGGGGGAGAAATAGGACTGGAAGGCCTGAACTACAGAGTACTGAAGCTAATGCAAAGTCTCCTTATGACTTTAGTAAACTTTGGATCAGGTCCAAAATAAAAGTTAGTGAGGTCAGCACTTTCATGTTGGAGCTGTCATTGCTGGGGTGTCTGTGGTGGAGTCCTAAGGGCATCACATCACGCTGTCTTCGCCAAAGGGGGAGAGGGAGAAAGTTTTCTGATATTCCAAAATATTACTGAGAGTTTTTTGTTTGTTTCTTTTAAAAAGACAATATTTCCTGAAGTTCAGTTGTTGATTATCACTAACTGTAACAAATATGAGCTTTGCTACAAATTGGTACTGAACGCTCTCAAGACAGCAAAGTTAGACTTGTCTGTAGGATCACTGGAGGAGTGATGGAGAACAGTATTTGGAACGTGTATTGAAGCTGTGTGCTGTGCAATGTAGACCACGGGGTAGCAGTTAATTTTAGTTAATGAATTTAAAACTAGCTGTGTGGAAATTGTTACATAAAATGTATACACTGCTAAACAGCTAACTAGTCCTTGGGGTTTGCATTTTCAGTATCTGTATGTAAATCATTTTGGCAAGCATGATCTAATGAGTCAAAAACTGCTCTGAAATTTGAATTGAGATTTGCAAGACACTTTTTAAAAATCCTTATGCCCTGCTTCATTGTATGGAGCTATGTCTATCCTCTGATTAATCACCTCTCATGTGGAGATAGTTTGTAGGTTTTATTGTCTTTCAGAAGGGTTATTTCTAAACTCCAGGAATATCCTACATTAGTGGGGATGGGAAATTAAGGAACATTCAAAACCATTCAAGAGAAACAAGGAGCACAGCTGAATGGTCCCCAGTGACCCCTCCTAAATCTAATGTTTCTTATGTGGTAGGAAATAAATAAAAAAAAATATAAAAAAAAATAGTTAACTGTAAAAGGTTATCTGACAAAACCATGAAAACTGCTTTTTCCTGAGCGTCAGAAAGTTCTATTACTGAATTAGAGCTGTCTCTTTCTTTCATATGCCAGTTAAATCATTGCACTTCTTAGCTCCCCTAAGGTATACGCTACGATTTCCTCTTAACCAGCAATGAAGATAAATAGCTCCTGTATCTTTTCTGTTTACAGTTATCTTAAGCAAAACCAAAATTAAAGCAGAATCACTGTGGCATCACGGTTTCTTAAGGAATCCTGAATATAGGACAAAAAGTTGGAATACCTCAGAAAGGATATATAATATATGAAATATAAAATATGTGTATATACTTGCATGCATATTTATAACACTGATTACTAACAGACCTCAAAAAAATTGAGTAATTAAAGACGATATCTAGACTTGATGTGCTGTAACCAGATAAATTGAATGTACAGAGTGGACTGGAATACTTGGAATACCATGCTCCGTTTCCCACCCCTTTTTTCACAGTGTGAACGTTATATCATGGTTGTGTACATTCCAGTTAGCTGCAAGTGAGAAATCGCTGCTGAGGTCGCCGAGATGTCAGCGCCGCATACGCTGAGGACAAAAATGGATGGAATTCAGTGTTGTAACTCTTAATTATCAAAATTCATATGATACAAGAGGAAAGTGTGTGTGTCCTGCATGCTGTGTACTGCAGTCTAACAGAGACACTGCCTGGATGAAAAGCCCTACGAACAAACCTATGCCCTAACCTATTTTAGATTTTTAAACATTTCATGTGCCAGGTGAACAAGTTTAGTCTCTGGCACGTGCGTACAGCTTTATGCTGTATATTCACTGAATAGTCTTGAAACCAACTACATGTTTTTAAAGCTCTTT
>NW_010318280.1:57989-60218 GCF_000700745.2 Antrostomus carolinensis | reverse complement strand
CCTGCCAATTTGATATGATTGAGACCTTTACTTGAACTGACCTCAGAAGAAATAGAAGACTAATTGAGGCAGCCCTAGTTCTGGCTCTCTAGAGGTGTAAAACACTGCAAATGGTATCTGGTGCATGCATAAAAAGGTTTACATAGTGGAAGAGGGATATAGGAAGGAAAAGAAAGACTTTTATTTCTCCGTCTCTCAGCAGCCTTCTCCCCCTTCTCCCCAAAGCTTCAAGAAAAAAATGTATTCCTATCTTAATGTCACTGCATGGTAAAATAATAATAAGGAAAAAAAAAAAAAGGGCACCCAAACAATGCAAAAGGTAAAATTAGGACAGTACTTGGATGCCTCAGGGCTGTAATTAAAGCTATCTAGATAAAAAGAGATGTTCTGCCTCAGATTTATGTTTAGGGTGGGGGGAAGGCTGAAAATGAAGCACAGCAAAAGAAATCTGTAATTCCAATGTATTCAACTCACCCATCGGAAGAAATGGCATTAATTCAGGTACCCAATTACTGTAATGTGGTTCAGAGCACCTCAATAGGTGTTTCAATCTCAAGCCAGGACTAACATTTGTAATCCTTTAAATGCACTTAAGAAATTGATGTTACAGCCCCACAATCTGTTAGGGGCCTTGCTTCCTGGCTGATTGCAAAGTATCCCACCATTAATTGGATCATCAGAATGTGATCCGCGTTCTGGTCCCTGGATTATGTAAGACTGACTTTGCTCTGACGCGCTGAACCAGAGGCTTCTTTTGCTGGATATTTTGACCCTTAATGTAGATAAGTGGTATTTTTCATCAATCTTAGCTTGCATTAAAAAAGGGAAATGTCAATTCAATGTGGGGCATTTAACTTAATTCAACATCTTTTAATTTAATACCTTGGAAAAGTTAGTCCGTCTCCGACCTGCCAGAGACTTCTGCTGATGGAATCGTTTGCGGATCGGGGCTGGAGACACGTTGTTCCTGCTCCGGAACATGGTCAGGTCCTAAAAGTCTCTTCATGCTTTGTCTCTGTATGAAAGGGAAAGACAGAAAAAAAAACCCCAAACAGTCCCCTGACCATGCTTTTCTGTATTGGTAATAGTTTCCTTAGCTCATTTGGACTGTTCCCTAATGACTATTTCAGTGTTTACTGCCCGTTTTCATCTTAGACTTCAGGGTTTTTTTGTTTTGTTTTGTTTTGTTTTTTTTTGTTTTGTGAATCAAGGTGCTTTGATTAATTTGCTCAATATTCTTAGCGTGTTTTGGTGCTACAATTTATAGCTGATTTGGAAATCCTCTGTGTGGACTAGACCCAAAATCCTGTTGAAAATAGGAGACATTCTTTCTGGCAGAAGGAGGCTTTGTCTCTCTTTCTCTCTTTTTTTTTTTTTTTTTTTTTTTTCCTTTTTACCAAAATAGGTACAAGACATGTTGTAACACCTTCTTCTCTTCCTGATACTGAATGCATTTGTCCCAGTGGTGCAGAGAGAAGTTCAAAGGTGACTGCAACAAATTTATTTCCTGCCCCACCGCCCCATTAAAATAGTAAGTTTCCCAGTTTTCTGGGCAATGCAACAAGCATTAGATTAATTTGATTCTTATCATGGCTTTAGGAAAACATTATATGGTATGGTGTCTCTTGGCCTCCTGGTTGTTGGGAATGAATATGGTGGGCGTGAAAATAACATCAGGTTTCATGACCAAGGCTTGATGTTTCTCATGGAACTGATGCTTAATAATGCTGGATATGGTGATGATTTCAGTAAAGTGAATACCTGCCACCTACATATACATCAAAAATCACTGGCAGCATCTGGCTTTTTCTGATGTTTCAAAGAAAGAACAAGCTCTTTTCACATGTATCACATAGAGGCAGAAGTTCACAGAAATCATTTTGCAGATGAGGTTGGCTGACTTAGGTCTCCTTTCTTTTGTTTTCTGCCAAGATCTCAGTCTTATTTTTCCAACTCTCCCCTCTCTTTTGCAAGTCATTAAAAAATGGTGCTATACAGTGGGCAGGAAAAACTGACGAAGCACAGCAATGGTGAATGAGTGGTTGGACTTCTTTCACTGCCATCTTCTAGACTGTGGCAACATTTTTTGAGAGGTCTTTAGAATTTTACAAGTTGAGGAAAAGCAAACATTTGAGGCAGCATCTTTCTGTTTCGTGAGAAACGTACGATTCCAAGGAGAATCGAACTGAAGAGGGTAGTTCTTGCATTTCTCCCAGCTCTCCTTTTTGG
>NW_010318280.1:53392-57963 GCF_000700745.2 Antrostomus carolinensis | reverse complement strand
AAGAAAAAAAGGTCAAAACTTTGAGGCAGAGAGTTTAAACAGGAGGTTTAGGACAGTGTCAGACATCTCATCCGTACAGTTTTTGCAGTTGCTTAGGATGGCACCCGGGGAGCTTTCTCAGCATGTTGGAAAACATCGCTGTCCCCCTCTTTGATCTACACTAATTAGGTTTTGTAGAGTAGCAGAATACCTCAGTTAGCCTTCTGACTGGATTTACAGAGACAATAAACACAGATGTACAAAAAGACTTTTTGTAGGAGATATTTTTGTGATCTTGAGTGCAGATAGAAAAAGAACTGGTCTGGTGTTTGGAGTGAGCTGACTTAATATATTAACAGTTAACTGTGCACTGAGCAGGAGGAGGCAGGGTTTCTGGTTTTGGGCTGGAGGTTTGGGTCCATATGAGGTTGCTGTTACCCATACAAGTTATGTTACTTATACAAAAGTTCCTGACCTTGCTGCTTTTTTTTTTTTTCCTCCTCTTTTCTTTCTTCTTTCTTCCTGATATGAGTTGAATGGGCAGGTAGATATATACAGTTCTGGTCAGCCTAATTGGCGCTAGAGGTGATACGGTGCTACACTAGGACAGGATAACCTTTAGGTTTAGGCTCCTGGCTGAAGTGCAAGAAACATACCTTCAGTTCCCAGCAGTTCTCTGACTGGTCTCTTTAAATTGCAGTATGTATTGGTCATGGTGGGTCTTCTCTCTTTGCACTTGTACAGCACCTGGTGCAGGAGGATCTTACCTGGAACAATAGATACTGCTGAAATGTAAATAAGAGCCCTGGCTAGAGCTTCCTATAAGCAGATGACTACCTTTCAAAAATATAATACTTTTCTACCAAGCATATTTCATGTTAGAGTATTTGAATCTCCGTGTTCTTCTTGAAACTGCCCCCATGGATGAAGAATGTGAGTGCGTGCTGTAACGTTGCATACTTGCTATACTAACACGCAAAGAGAAGTCCAAAGATGTGTACTTATATATTATCCATGAGGGAATTGCACCTGCTTAAGCTTAAATATTTTAATAGGCAGTGTTGAAGGAAGCTCATTTGCCCATGTTGAGACCTGGTATAAACACAATCACCTTTCCTGAAGGGAGTGAAGCTGTATCTACTTTGGCCAGACCTAAGTTTAGCTTGGAGACTTCCAGATAAGTACTAGTCTTACAGCTCTGCTTATTCAACACCAATACAAAGCTCTTTTATGAAAGAAGAAATATAAAGCAATATAGGTAAGCCTATAATTATTTTGGCCACAGAACAAACATATTATTTCTTCCTGCTTGGAAGGGCCTAACCTTCTGTAGGGAGAGTAGATCTGTGATATCTCCAGTATTGATAGTGTTCCTACAGCAACTGCATTTTCCAGCAAGCTTTGTACTAACATAAGATGCTTCTGAGTTATTCCACTGTATGGAGGGGAAAGGAAACCTTTTGTAGCTTGTGGCTGTGCCTTCCTGGGCAATTGATTTTAAACACAGACAATGCATCTCAGGATGTTTTAATGTATGGAGTTGCATTGGAAGCGCGTCACTTCCAATCTGTTTAATTGGAGTCTTGGGTGACACTTCTCTGCTGCTTTATCCCTGGATAGAAAGCTGAGCTATGTTTTAGTTTTAAGTACACTACAAGGTTGGAAAGTAAAGTTGAGTTTGCAATGAAGCGGATATATTGGCTTCCCATGTTTTGAAGACAAATGGAGTCTCATCCATCGCTGCTATACCAGTATGCCGGTGCTGTTTCAGGCTGCTTTGGGTTAGGATTTCAGTCTGCCCTTCCTTCCTAATGGGGTCCCTTGGTGGAGAATGCCATCCAAGTGGAGGATGGATGAGATGCCCTAAGGACCTGTATCAGGCTTGCCTTTTAAGCAGTGCCTTGCTGAACTGTGAACTGGGCTGCTCTTGAAGTGCTGCGTGAGGATATGAATTCAACTTTGAGACAAAAAAAGGGTACAAACACCATATACAGCAGCATGTGTCAGCCTGAAAGCACACAGTATTCAGTGGCAGTATTAATATGCATCTAAAATGATTTTCTTGTAGTGTATTAAGTATTTCCCAGAGGCTCCTTTCTTTGTTCTAACTCCCTGTGGAAGGGGCAGAGAAAAATGGCTGGTGCGTTTGCTTTGGCCACTGTCAGTGACAGGCTAGCAGCAGAATTAATTCTGTCCTCTCTAATGACCATCAGTTACCTCATTGCCAGGGAAATGGTCCCCTCCATCTGCAGAATCATAGTAACTAAATTTCATTACGCAGGACAAGACACTTCTCCAGGCTGCCCGCAGAGGCTGAAGCATTTCTGCTTGCCTGTACGGCCAAGCAGCGTAGGTTTCTCTGTTCGGTAATGCTACCTGTCCCAGGGTAGGCTGTATCTTTACAGCTTGCATGTCCACTGCTTGGCATGTTAATGGGTTTGGTCTTTCTCTGAAAAGTACATCCTGTATTACCTTCACTTTGAGGGGAACAAAAAATTTAGAAGTGCGTAGGATGAAACAAACTCACACGCTATATCCATCATGATCATATCCTCACCTGGGCTTCTGAGTTCCCTGGGCAGATATGTTTGCAAGACCAGGTGGATATGTATAAATCCTGAATGTTTTTTGTATTGGGAATGCTTTTTTTTTTTTTTTCCTTTTTTTTTTTTTTTTTTTTAGTTGGACTCCTGCTTGAATTCAGAAATCCACCTTTCACACAGGCTCAACTGTTGAGAACGCGAATACTTGTCAAGGCAATATTAATGAATTCAGCAAATTCAGACCATCCTACACAGTGGTGCAAAACAAAACCCCTATTTATATTCCCCAAACTTACACTCGCTATGAACTTTACCTATGCAATAAGTTGGATGCTGTTGCTAAAAATGTAGGACGAAAGTGTCCTATAAGGCAGCACTAGTCAGTGTATTTTGATGTGGTGTGAGTGATAGTTCATACGTACTAGCGTGTGAAGCTGAGCAAGTGTCTTTTAAATGGTTGATTTGGGTTTCAATGTTGAGCCAGCTGTTCCTTGAAACACTCTCTGCAGTACAGTAGTTTAGATTGTAATGGTCTCGTATAAGCAGGCAGGTGTGAATCACAGGTGAACTACTTCTGAATGATGACAAGGTGTGGGCACTCTCCCTGCCCTTGTTTTTCCCCCTCCTAATCTCTCATTCTCCTCTATATGTATATTATTTTTTTCTTTCCTTCCCTCTCTTTGCAACACAAGTAGGCATGTTCCAGTGCAACTCATGACAAGCCTGCCATGTATTGGTTCATCTGGTTCTTCCATTTGATTTTTATGTCTTTTTTTCACCTTGCCTACCCTAAAAAACCCATGCTGCCTCAAGTAGCTTTGAGTATACCAGTAAGTGTATGTTGTAGAATGAGAAATGAAACAGAATATGTCTTCACCCAAGATTTGGAAGTGGTAGGAAATGACATCTTACACTTCTTTTGCTTTTTAAATCTTTAAGTTCTAAGCCACCCTAAATCTCCTGCCCCTATAAAAAGCCTCATTTTAAAGGGCTGTAGGAGGCTTGCTGACCTTGCAACCTACTTTGTAAGGACTCTGCACCCACAGCTATTAAACAAAATTAATTTCAGCACTTTTAAATTGTTAATCTTGCAGAAGACAACTTGCTTGCTCTCCAGTGATCCCACAGGTCATCATTCTGTGAGTTGCAAACTGTCACCAGGGTTCATGGCTCTGAACATCATCAGTTTGATTGTGATCTCCCAAATGCCTTGCAAAATTAATTCCTCTGCCCTCCACTTTTCCTCCCCAGCAGCTCTTTCAGATCTGGGTGCTTGGTGAGCTCTGTATGTGTAACAGCTACTTACTAGTAGCCACATCACAGATTATTCTCATTTTAAGGTTACTCTGTCCTAAATCAGTGCTTCCAATCCTCAACTCATGGTAATGAATTTTGGGCAGCAGGACATGAATTCAGGTAGGAAACGACAGTTTTAGTCTTCAGAGTGTTAGGTTTTCTATTGAAAGGGCTATGTCTCTTGTAAGTGAAGTTTCTCCATACCCATGGGGCAAATGTTTTACCAGGTACTCATTTATTTTAGATCTTCTTAAGTGTATTTTCTCTGCCTGGCTATGAAACTTAGAGATGTTGCCTTTTTTCCTCCAGGTAGCGATATGTGTGAATATCCTGAGAGTGGGGAAGAAAGTGTGTGCTCTATCTGGTATTATCATGCCTGGTTGTCCCTGCTCCTTCCACCTCTTTTGTCTCTGCCACTCAAGCCAATTTCAGCCATCCACCGACTCTCATTTGGGATAATAGCCTCTCTTTTTACTGTTGTCTTGTCATGTTTGATTCGGCAGCACAAGGGTTTTAAATTAGCCAAAACGTTTGCATGCTGGGCTTACTCCGCTGCCACTACCAGATGTAGAACCACTAAACCACTTGATGCTGAAATTGATGATTGCTCGGAAGGAATAAGAAATTGTTGGTGGCTACCAGGAAGATTCATTCACGCCGAGCCCCTTTTAAGAAACCTAGGGGGGAGGGAGAGAGAGATTTCCTTCATTTTCCTGCTGCCTGGCTGGTGGTTGCATTGTGCTTGTGCCAGGT
>NW_010318280.1:0-53362 GCF_000700745.2 Antrostomus carolinensis | reverse complement strand
CTTGCTAGGCTGCGTAGTTCCTGTGATTTCAACATAAAAACAGAAGAGGAAAAATACAGAGGGAAAGGAAGGGAGGGATAAAGCTCCGAAGACTTGCAGTTTAATTCAGTAACATAGAATTGTAATGTTTTAACTCACTATCCACTTTTTTGTTTGTCTTTTTTATCCAATTTATTCCCCCTGGCTAGAAGTTTACTTGTTAGAAGATTTGCCCGTTAAAAGACTCTTTGTATTGGCCTGCCCGAGTTGGTGATGCTGTAAGTTGGCTGGGCTGTAAGCAGTTTTTAATAATCTCTAGATTAAAAATGGCCTATTGTTAATGGGATCTGGGATCACCAAGAAACTACAAAACTTCTGATAATACCTCCCCCCCCCCAAATGCCTTTTACTTGTTTGTATTAGTGGTTAAAGATATGGAAGGCCAGAATTTATAAGGGGGGAAAAGAAGATGACAGTGCTTAAGAAACTGTACAAAGAGAAAACAAATGAATTATAGAATTAAATGTGAATGACTAGGGTTGAACGAGGGATATAATTGTATTTCAGAAATATGCACAATCACATATGCAACTGAGAGATATCTTTTATTTCCATTGAGTGCATTTGGGGTTTGTTTGTTGGTTTGGGTTTTTTTTTTTTTTTTTGAAGAGAGAGTATGTTTTGGATTATTATTTTTATTTAATATTCTAGCACTAGAGCACTAGCTTCTGGGTTACAGTGATGATAGGTAGTCAAATGGTCAGAAAAGGTCATGTACAATGGTTCAGGATTTCCAAATCCAAGGCCAAACAACATCTAACAGAAAATAGTAGCAACTGTGATTTAAAAAACAAAACAACCAACCAAGCAAATGCAAACCCTCTATTAGCCATAATGCAAGTTCCCAGACAGTTGGGAGCATGGCTCAGATATATAATTCATTATACAGTGTTGCAAGTAAGAACCTAAATATAACACGTGTGGGAATACGATTGCATAGCATCCAAGCCAAGAAAGATGTTCTAATTTGCTCCAATATTGCTAACGTTATTGGTAGTAATATTCTAGTACTCTTTTCCTGATTACCAAGCCACATGTTCTCTTGCATAAGATGGCCTTTTTCTGGAGGGGGAAAAAAAAATAAAAATTCTTGTAAATTTAAAGATGTTGGCATCCAACTTTATTTCTCTCTTGTATGTAATAAATTGTGAAGAAATCATGTGAATGACTAAAGCTCTAAAAATACAAATCGAAGTAAGAGGCTGAATCTCTGGGGCCCAGCAGCGGCATGCTGTTGTGCAAGTCTAGCTCTAAGGGCTTCCGTCTGTGCCAATTAACGGTAGATTGGAAAGCCAGGCGACCATGATGGGTTTAGTCCTGTTATCAGTCTCTAACTGCTGAACTGTTCAGAATTGCTGATTTCTCTGCAAAATCATGACAGATGTATTACAGGAAAATGTATTGGTCGAGTAGCTAGTGAGAGAGTTAATGCAAGGGATAATAAGTAGCTAAGGCTATGTCCTCCAGCAGACTTTGATGTGGTTTGATAATATATGGGATGGGTCAATCTGCCCTATTAGCAAATGTAGCCAGTTTATGCTTTACATACAAACTAGAGATTTGATAAAGCACTAAATTAGTTTTCACAAGGTATTAGATGTTAGATACTTAATGGGATCATCATGCTTTTGCTACACTTGGTTAAGATGTGTTCTGCAACAGAAGCATGCGGCAGCATGACATTTCACCAGGAAAGGAAGCGTGTCTTGTGACTGAATCACGAGTCTGGGAATTACAACGTCCAGGCATTGCTTGGCTTACGAATTATCGTCTGTCTGGTTTACCAGAGGGGTTTCTCTTTTCACATCTGCAGAATGGGACTGTGTCCTCCCCTTTTCTTTTTCCCTCCTTGTGAAGCTTAAGCCACCAATGTTTGTAAAGTGGTTTTCTTTTTTTTTTTTATCCTTGGATGCCAAGGGTGCGAGTAATCGTAATTCTGTGAAGCTTTGGTCACATGAAACTAATACTGTCCTGCTCAGTAGGTGCTGGGAAATTCCCTAAACTTGACACCAGAGATTTTACAGGTTCAAGCAAATTTGAGTAAGAAACCTTAGTAGAGTGTGAAAGGAACAGCTCAGGGTTTTGATGTAGCACTCCACCACCACGCTCTGCATTCACTCTGTTCAACTAGTATTTAAAAGGTGAAGTAAAACCAATAATTCAGTGAAGCTAGTAGGATTTTTGTACAGCCAAAAATCTGTTGTCACATGGGGACAACATCCTTGCCTTCATACACTTGCACCCATTCTAGTAGTGGGGAATGTGGGTAAAGAAGGTGACCTTTTCAGGGCTGCACTGCAAACTGGTCTCTGAAACAGGTTCTCGGTTTGAGCATTCCCCTTTTCTGAGCTGATATTTGGTCCACTAAAGCAGACTGATGCTTTAGTTAGCTGGTAACACTTTTATAAGCTTGTTTCTTCACTGTCAAAGAGAGGGCTGTAAAATGACTTTTTTTTTTTTTTTTTTAAGTTCTGTGGATTTTGTCTTAAAATCTAAAACTGCTGACAGCAGTGTATGCCCACAGCTACCTTCAGAAAACTATGCTTTAACACCCGTTAAACATGTTTTTATTTATCACGTGAATCTAATTTTTGGTAATGTTACTTTTCCTGGTGTTTACAGATACTGTTCTTAATTACATTTGAAATACATCATTTTACTTTCTCTAACATCTACTTATGCGAGTAGCCAGTCCTGAATGACCACAGCCAGGCTTTGCACTTCTCCTAGTGCTAAGGAAAAATTCCTGCCTTTTCGTGAAATGCAGCAAGAGTGTCACATATAAAATGATCCTGTTTGAAAGGATAGAAGCTGCATCCCAATATAGATCACAGTGGAAAATGACTCAAAATTACATGACAGCTTCTCCCCCGTTTACTGCCCCTCCTTCCCTTTCTCAGCCTGTTTCCCAGTTGAGCTGCGGTAAGAAATGTGTCGTGTATTGTGACATTTTAGTTTACTATTACTAATAACCCCTTTGCATCTTTCATTAGCACGTTATTTATAGGATCATAAAAGGGCATTGGTACCGCTCAGCCTCTGAGGTGGTGCTGCCAGTGTCCCAGTGACTGCAATGTTTTTTAGAAGCTCTGGGTCACACTTTGGCCTGGGCAGCGGGCTCACCTAGCTCCGGCAGAAGCCCGTGCCACGCTTTGGGCTGAAATCCCACATTTTAAAACCCGCTGAGGCCAGTGTGGACTTCGGATACTTGTATAAGCAAGAAGACTTTGCCTCATAACTCCTTCTAACCCTGCACCTGATGAGCCACTTGGAGCTGGAGGGCTGTGTTTCCCGTAATAAATTCCTTTTTGTGAACCCACTTGTTAGTCAAGCGTTGTGCACACTAACTACAGCGAGGGCCCTGTGTCTTGGGCATAAATTACTCTCGCGTGGCACTGTCTCCGAGCAGCCCCCCAGTTATGGATTACTTTGTTCTCGACTTGACAGGAACATAATTAGAACTGTTGATGAAATCTACCAAATTGTTCCTCCGTGGCCTCAATGGTCAGGAAATTTGGCTGAGTCGTATTTGTCACCGACGTAAAGGCTCTAAACACTTCATATTAACTATGTTATTAATGTGCCCTCTAATCTGTCCGTGAATTGGTACCACTTGGAGTGAGCTTGTGCTCTAATAGCACCTTGTGATGAATACATTGTAATGCTGTTAAAAAGTTTCTGGAGGGTGGGGAAGAAGAAAAAAAGAAAAAAAAGAAACCTCAATAAAAAGTAGAATATTTCTAGGTTGTTTCTTTTCTCTGTATGTGAGTTTTTATGTTATACAGTTTTGTTTTGTTTAATTGGACATTCATTTAGGCTTTACATTGACAGACCGTTTTCTGTTCTATAGGATTTGCTGACATTTGGGCTGTTTCATTGCCAGAGGAGGCTTTGTGTGTCCCAAAGGAAGTGAGTGATCTGGCCATAACAAATCCTGCCAAAATATTTTAACACCGTTACGATTTTCTAATGCAATGCATAGTGAATGTGACTAGAAAAGGATGGTGAGTCCATGAAGGGGGTTCGCTCCCTCTCCTCTGCGATTTCTCTGGTGGAACGAGCACGCAGGAGCTGCCGGGGGTGGTGGGGGACCGCAGCCAGCAGTGGGGGGTTGTTTGCCTCCTGAAGCCTATCGCTTCAGACACAGCAATGGTTCACATTTAATCTTTAAGCCAACCTTTCAAATTCTGGTCCTACTCTTGAGCTTTCTGAGAGTCCACGGTGTGCAGATATGGTGTTTTAGTTATGCTAAATAAGCGCATTTTGGCTGCTGTAATTGTTCAGTAAGTTAAAGCATGGAAATCTGTGCTAGGCACAGATGAGAGGGAAAGCTGAAGGTCCTAGATGCTGACAAGCTGTTGTCTTGGGTAAAACAAACTCTTGTCCCCAAAACAAAGGGCAATCTCATACTTAAGTATGGTTTTGAAGAGCATCGAGGTGGTTCTTATCTGTATAAGCAACTGGGCTTAGATAAAATGTTAGAACACAAAAATAAGAGTTTTCACATGTAGCGTTCAGGGGATGAAGACAATTCTGACAATGTAACGTTTAGCATAGAGCTGGCAGTGTGGGAAAACAGTAATCCAGGTTCCTGAGCTATTCGTTAAATAAGCAGGTGAATTAGCAGCTGTTTTTCTAATACTGTGGTGATTTGCTTACATTAAATTTAACACCCCCCCAAAAAAAAAACCCACCATGGCTAAAGTTAATATCTAATAAACAATATAAAACCTAAAAACAACTAGAAAGCAGTTCAAAATTATGGCTGATATTCCACAGTCAACACATCTCTTGTGCCAAATGTACACCGTGTTGGATTACTCTGGCAATTAGCTTCTGTATCAGGTTAAACTTGTGTTTCTTTGGTCATTTTAAATTCCTATACTTAAGAAAGAAGCTGACCATCTGTACCAGCAAGTTTTGCTGAAGGGAGGAAAGCTAATGAGAAATAGAAAAGTTGAGCACGACCACGGTTTTGGAAGTTGTTCCACATGAGCAGATCCTTCTACTTCTACTAAACAGTCCCCAGTTTCTGACTGGGTTGAGCTATTTGCCCCTGACCTGTGTTGCCAGGTGCTCAAGTGGACTTGAATAAAGTCAGACCTCTCACTGTTGGTGGTGTTTCCCACTTGGATGCCTCTCTATTTGTTTGTCTTTGAATACCAGACAGAATTGCAAGTTCTTGTACTCATCTCCAAAGCCCTCACTCAGTTTTTGCTGGGCTCACTCAAACTGCTTCTTCCCTATGGGCACTGTATGTGCCCAGGCCCCAGGGCAACAATGTGGTTGCCAACAGGAAGGGTCAATCTGGGAGTTATGACTTATTTTGAGATGTTTTATTTTCTTAAAAACTGCTTCTTCCCTATGGGCACTGTATGTGTTGTTTCCCAGGCCCCAGGGCAACAATGCAGTTGCCAACAGGGTCAATCTGGGAGTTATGACTTATTTTAAGATGTTTTATTTTCTTATTATTTGTAAATGAAATGGGAATCTAACTCTGCACCTTTCTCATGCAAATCAATCTATTTCTAGTAATGATCAATTTAAGATTTTTTTTAAAAATTATTATTATTATGTAGTAGCCATCTCTAGGAGTCAGGATCAGAATTCAGGATGTTCAAATTAGGTGTTAGTGCATGCAGATATTCTACTGATGACTCTATTATTAGAATAAAGTAGACCAGTACTTTCCCTAGATCTGTTTCCTTTAATTACTTGTCTTTTTCTCTTTCAGTTTATCTTGTCTAAGTTTTTCTTCTATTCTTTAATTTCACTTTTTAATTCATTTCTACCAAAGCCATGGAATCTTGAAGGGCTTTCTAAATAATTAGATCTTGTTACTTATTTGCAGTGTGTTCAAAACTGAATTACATTTTCTTTTGTCATAGTCTTGTTTTATCACAGTTCTAAAATAGGGTGTTATTTGGGGCATTCTTACCCAAAAGCATGCTATATGCTGTCCTGGCTGTATTTTATCTGTCTTTCTAATATGCATTTGCTACTAAAAATTTTCCTTTAAATGAATGAGTATTGTGTTATCCTTGAGTGCTAATAGTTTTCTCGCTTTGTGGGGTATTTTTTTCTTGCTTTGTTTTGTGGTGTTGGGTTGGGTTTTTTGGGGTTTTTGTTTGTCGGTTTGATTTTTTTTTTTCCCAACTACCCCCAGTGGAAATGTCCTGATATGCATTCTGTACATACAAATCTAACTTGTTTCATTCAGTTGACCAAAATTCATCACAAGCAAAAAATTAAGCTTAATCCTGATGTTACTTTTTGTTCAAGGGTAGGAAGGATAAAATACTTCTGTAGAAACCAAGGCACTTACTCGAGGGGGAGGTGGGGAATGGGGTTTTAATATTGGAATTGGGCCTTGGAATATTAATTTGATAAAACTATATGATCTTACAGTGTCAGCTGTGGAGGGCATATGCTAGTAGATGCTCATGTTTGAAAGCAGAATTCATAGTTAATAAATATAAGAAATAGACTTATCAGTTTATAAACTCTAGGAAAGATTTTTCTAAACATTTAAATTACTCAGCTATTTTATACATGAAAACCCAATTAGAATTTACAGGGTATTTCAAAGAATCTTCAAAGCTATTTCCTTTAGGAACTCTGCCTAGACTGATGCTTTAGCACCAAGTAGTTCATATTCTTAACTGCATTTCTTGGGTTTGTGGTTGTTTGGGGTGTTTGGGTTTTTTTTTTTTGTTGTTTGTTGTTTTGGTTGGTTTTTTTCCTGTCAAAATAGGGTTTGTGGAATGTTCATCACCAGACTAGCCAGTATGCATGCCAAACAGCCAGTACCACCAAATTCACTTGGGCACACATAACTGTGCAAATGCTCACATGTACGCAGGCACCCCTGACATGCACTTGGATACAATATATGGACAGTTGTGTAAAGTCTTTCAGAACATGCAACATGTCCCCTAACACTGGCAAGCTGAAATTGCAGTATGGCTAGTGAGCTCCACAATATAGCTAAAAATACTTTACTGTCAAGGAAATAATGACCAGGTTAAAGTAAAGGTTTATTCCATCACCTCTTTTCTGCCATGTTATGCAGACTGCATGTAAAATACATTAGGAGAGAAATAAAAATCAAAATATGGATTTTAGGAAGTGAACTGTACTTGCTGCTGAATGGAAAAGCTTGTTTTAAGCACCACCTTCTTGGTTTTCAGGGCCAACTTAGTACTGGAGCTGACCTGGCATACATTGGTGGCATTCTCCTTTTGAAAATTGCCCTTCCTCAAGATGCGTAAATCTGTACTCCTTTCCCAGAGCATAGCTACTATGGTACAGCAAACCTGATTTGACAGAGTCCAGCTATGAAGTTGCGTGTTACTTGGCCCATACAAAAAAATGTATTGTCCAAAGCTACAGAATAATCTTTCATATTATTTATTTGGATGCTGGTTTATCAGCAGAAAGGTGTATGTGAATCAGATTGCACCAATCTAGGTCAGGAAGTGCCCAGTATAATTGTACATAATTCAGTAGCTAGAGAATGCTTTGTAAGCATGATGACCTAAAAGATGCACATGACACTAGCACCTTTACAAAGCTACTTACCCAAAGTATCCTTTTACTGAGCATAGCAAGCTATTCCCACAGCATTACTCACCTCTTGGGAATTAATAGGACAGTTTGGTAAATATTAGATTCCCAAATCAACGCTTAGATACCCGTGGATAGCAAGGAGTGGAAAAGGAGGTTCATAACATGGAAAAATCCTACTTTAAAGACCAAGTAAGAGAGAGAATGAGATTTCAAAATTTGATATGGCTTTCTAAAGACTACTGTGGGCCCAGGGTCCCCATGTAGGATAAAATAAAGCTGTTTGCTTTAACAAAAAAGAAATAAAAGGGGAATAGGCAGCTCCTCACCCCTCTCACTCCAAATCTTACAGCGGAGCTGAGGTTGAGATAAGAGCATGGTGCCTCTCTTCATGAAGAGGCTGTATCAGTGAAAGTTCAAAAAGGTATTAGGATTTATGAAGTAAAGTCATACTTGTCAATAGCTTCTCTTGCTAGATATTTAAAGTTCAAGTGCTTGTTTGCTTTAGTTAAGTGCTCTGAAGTGCTTTAGAAAGCATTGGCCCATTTATATAAACAAATAGAGAAACTCACTGATAGTCTTCCCATGAGAGTGTGTTACCCAATATTTGGATATCCTTCCTTGGGTCTGAAAAAGATATGCACTAGTAACTTCTAATACATGTGAGTCTTTGATAATGGAGTATGATATTATATTTTATATTATTTGGTCACAGACATTGCCTATGTTGAAACAGAGTTTCTCTATCACACACAACCATGAGGAAGTAGAGGGGAGTCAGTAGCTCAGAAGCTTGTTTATCCAGAACTTAAATGTGACTTGAGAGGAAGAATAAGCTGGAAGCCTGATGTCCTTGTGGAATATTTGCAGTAGAGAATTAATAGTTATACCTCTCCCATATTTTTCTTCTTCCTGCTCAGCTATGCTAACTCAAGAATCTCTTCTAGTGTTGAGAGTCATGCAACCAAATTGAAACACACTCTCAAACCATGGGAAAACCCCGTTCACACACTTATGACCCCTCACAGAAAGAAAGGAAACTTCCAACACTAATTGGTAGTGAGGGTGAAGACTGAGATGATATTTACATGCTTCCTCACAGTGTTCCCTGCCAGTGGTGTAGTGCTTCCCTACTAGTTAACCTCATGGTAACCCTTGTACTATCACAACATTGCTCTTCTGGAGTACTGTCCTTTAACCTAATGATACTGTTGAGATACTGAATGCCTAGGAATGTCAAGAAATTGTGTATTGAAGGTCAGCAAAAGTCAGCAAGCCACGTCCTCTTTCATATATATAAGTAAATAAGCATTATTTGGAGGAATCACTGGGCATACCTTCTCCAGTAAGATCTAGGCAGCTCCAGAAGAAAGTGTCTGAATCCTATCAGCAGCTACCCCCCAAAATGCAACATAATGTCAGCATAGGTATGTAGCTGGGTGCTATCTTAAAACTAAAATTGCGTCCTTGATTAAAAAAAAAAAAAAAAAAAAGTTGTTTACCCTAATAATTTTGATCTGCATGTGTTTTCTTTTTTACCTACCTCATGTGCTGTCTGTAAGATTCAGGGGATGTCATAAGGAGGTGGATTTAGAGCTGTTGCTAATTTAAACTGCATTTAATAAAACACAAGTTTGAGATACCTTACAAATCAGTGAATATGGCATAGTTTGAAGATTGCTTTTGTCAGGTTTGATTAGCTCAAAGAAAAACCTTTTCTAAATATTGGTTGTGAGATTAATCAGGCAATGTAAGACCTTGAATTATTCTTCATCACAGGAAAACAATGTAATGTATTATCTCATTTGATGACAAGGAAAATGTAACTTTTGAGGATTTAAAAAATTGTGTTTTAAAGATTAGACCCAAGGAAAAACTTTCCCATTGTTCTTTTTTTAAACTGACTTGTAATTTTCTGTATTATACTTCACTTTCTATAATGTATTTCCATATTACAAGCTAATAGTACCAACGTCATTACATTAAAGGATGTTCTCATTATTGACTCCATTCTCAATTAATTATAAGTTTGTCATGTTTTAATGAGTAGGATTAAACTTTCATACTCCAAATATGACTCACATTGCTTGCTTAGAAACTTTCTAAAGAAGGTGATTGAAATATTTCTTTGAGTACAAGGAAATGAAATATTTCTCGTTCACATGAAAAGTATGGTGTTTACCGTATTTACAAACACTTGTAGAAAAGCTTTAGGAAGCTTTGAAATTTGGGGAAAAGTTTTCCTGTTTTTTAATAGCCTTCTCTGTTGTAAACAGCTGCTGTCTTCACTAAAATAAAACTTGTATAGACGTGTATTGTGTCCTATAAAATACAGGATAGCAGAAGGAAGAATAGCACCAACATGTTTCAAGCACACCTAATTTTCACTGGGTGTGCTCTTTATTCCTCTTTAATAAGTCTCTGAATCTTTCTATAGCCTTTATTTCTTTCCCCCAAAATGAAATGGTACTTTAACTTAATTGCCCTGTTTTTTAAACCATGGTATGTTTGCAGCAAAGCTGCTGCCACTTGCATCTTTCAGGTTCAGATTTGGTCCAACGTAGCTCTGCAGGCCACTTGTCAGGCTTTCTCTCTGAAATTCAGTGTGCATTAGTAGACCCTGTTTATTCATCATGTTTTCTAGCAGAAATTTTATGGTTTTGTCTTTTATTTCCTTATAATACTTTCTCATTAGTACAGATCAAATCCTTTCTAAGAGTGCTTATGTGTCTTTTGCTTATGTGTCTGCAAAATATACAAACAGAATGGATAAATTCTGACCCTGTTGTTGCTGGACTGTTCCCACTAATTTCAGTAAGGCTATGATTTATTCCGACCCCATGCCACACCCCCCCTCCCCAAAATATCAATAATAATTAGATATCTGTAAGCATTAAGCACCAATAACTTTGGACTCTCTCAGTAGATGGCTATCACAATGTGGGTGGGCAGGTACTGACATCATGGCTGCATAAATCACAGCAGGTTCTTGCCAAAGAAAGCAGGTTCCTTACGAAAAAGAAAATGTTTCATTAAATATGTTTTATATTCCTTTTTTAGTCTGTACCAAATTAAAACAGTAACCTTGCAATTTGAATAGCAATGTCAACTGATGCTACAGTTTGACTAATAACACATGAACATGATTTGCACGGGGTTGGATTGGCATGTCCCTCACCAGGTAGAAACCCAAAGTCCTGGTAAATGCTCAGGAGCAACCTACACCCCGGGCCATTTCTCATGAGACCTGTTACTACAAATAGCATGTAGCTACATTGGAGTATTCAGGTTTCAACAGGATGTGGCTGCTCTTTCTCACTTACCAGATGGCTTTCCATGAACCGTCACCTGTCCTAGCGCTCCTTCACCTCACTAACAGAGTTGTGACAAGAGCTATTGTGATGGTTATGAAAGTTGCTTTCTGCATGTGGCTGCCGTAATTATCACAGATAGGCATCTTTATTTAGCAAGTCCACGTGTCTATTACTGTTGCAAATGTCTTGTGTTTGGAGACGTTCATTTTATATCTAACCCATCTGTGGTGTTGATAGTTCTGCAGCCTAATCATAGAGTTAAACCTGTGTAAAACCCATTTGATCTCAAGATTAGACTTTGTACGTCTGTATGGTAGGGTATCAATTTCTTCACACTCCTGTTTGGAGGAACATCTATAACTCAGTTGCGTCTTTGCACTCCTTGAAAGTAATTCAGTAATCTCATGCATGGCAATGGAAGTTTTGTACTAAACCTTCCCTATCACCCATCCTCATGCACATTTTCTACTTGTATCATTATTATCATCAGCATCTGTCTTTTGAGTGATGATTTATTTGTCTCTAGGTCTCTGTCCCTTTACACAATACTAGACCTAAAATTACATCTGTCTAGAGAGAAAGGTGTGATCTCAAAGATTTAATACTGGTTTCAAAATTTTATTGCCAATAACTAAATGTGAGATTGCTTTAAATTAACCAGTAATTATTTAGAATGAAGTAGGAAAGAGTTAAAAAAAAATTAAGGAAAAAATTCCTTTCCCAGGCCAACTGGATCCCTTCATTCTAACAAAGCTGTTGAAGGAGGTTTCAGTGGTATGAATAAATGTATTTCTTTTAACACTTTTGTTGTTTAAAATGCTATTGTTTCATCTGAGGTGTGTGGAGATGTGCTAACCTTGTCAATGTGGGTGCAGTAGAGCAGAAATGATAACTGTATATACTTTTTTTTTTAACAAAAATACAGAGTGAGTGTGTGTGTGTGTGTGTGTGTGTGAGAGAGAGAGAGAGGGAGAGACAACTTATTTAAATCCTGAATACAGTCAGACCTCATATGCATTGTTAAAAAAAAGCCCTAAAGAATTGCATATGGATTAGGGGGATGAATATTCTATTATTTCAGTCTGTTCTGCTGATCTTCTTATTGTGACTTTGCGCTTCAGAAATCTGCCAGGAATTTGGCTTTGCTGTACTAGGCAGTAATTTTAAATGTGTATCAAGCACTTGATAGTGTATGATTTGCGTGATGTTGCATTCCCATTCCCTAAATTTTCCACCAATTTATTACTTTTTTCATACTGTTTTAATATTTCAGGATGATGAATATATACAGCGTCATTAAAGGTAAATAAAAAATGCATGAAATTAAAAAATGGAATATTAGATGTTTCTTTGCTGTAATCCCTAGGACCAATAGGAATGAAATGTCTCTGTTCTGTCAAGTAATCCCTAAACATGATTAGGGACCTTGTAGTTTCTACATAGCCCACGTAATATTTGTATCATATAAGCCTATTTATGTAAGGTTTGAGTAAAAGTTGTTATTAGAAGACCTATAAACCTATTTTACAATTCAAAAAGATATACTTGCCTCTTAATCTCTCTACTTTTATTATTTTGCTGGAGATAGCAATACGTCCTTAATTCATTTTTCAGAATTCTGTTGCATCTTTTGAGTACTTGTATTAACAATCCAAATGAAATGTATTTTTAAGACAGAAGGCTGAGTTCAACAGTTTGTCTACTTGTGTAGCTTCTCCTTAAATCTGCATTGGACGGGACATGCACCTCTTCCTAGGTCTCATCTTCGACATCCAGGTTTAATCTGAACTGGGGTCAGGAGATGTAGAGACTGTTTTTGTGATTTTGGGGGAAGGGGAGATGGAAAGAGAGAGAGGGGATTCATTTTCTCTGTTTAAATCATGTGATAATGTATAATAAATTATGTAGGCACCTCTGGCATCATCACATATAAAGTTTTAGAAATCGCCTTTTGATTTGACCAGCCAACAGCAGAGTTTTAGGGAGAAAAAGCTAGAGAGAAGGAAAGTAAGGAAAAGTTTTGAATGACAAAAGAATAAGACAGGAGAGACAATGGCTGTTTCCGTCTGTTTCTTGTGACCCAATTCTGCTGGGGATGTAACAACCCAACAGTTCGCATTCCCTGTCTCAGCTTCTTGCCTGGGCAGTAGAGATGGTCGTAGTCCCATCTTGTAGGTCGTTAGGCTGAATTTTTTAATGTTCAGAGGTATTCAAGTTCCATGGTAACACAAGAAAAATCAATAAATAAGTAAGAACAGTAACTTATATCCTTCTATGGTTTGAGCAGACATTCATTAAGAAAATATTTTCAAATGATAGCAGGGGTCAGCTGTGACAATTCTGTGTTTCCCATAAGGAAATTTGAGATTATATTAACCTTGGGCTATCAACTCAAAAAACCCAGTGGAAATACACCTGTATTTCTTCCATGCTGCACTGAAATTTTACTTTTATTTTATTTTTGGCAGTTAGGGTGGCATTTGAGAAATAGCTCTATTCTTGTATTTATGAACTGAGAGAAGCAAAACTGCTCACTGCCGAGCCCAGGGATCCTCTTCCAGGAAAACTGAGATCAATAACTGTTATCAAGTCTTCTTTTATAGGGATTGTTAAATGACCACAAAGTCCTGATGTTCATCAGTTAACAGGGTGTGCTTAAAACTGGACTGTGTCATGTGTCCCCCACCCCATAATCAGAACTTTTTACCTTTGTTACCATTTTAAACAGTCGCTTTCAGTTAGTACAATTTCTTTTTAACTGGACGTACTGTATTAGAGTGGTGCCAGTAAGTTAAAGGTAAGTGATGTTTTCCCTGGCCAACCTACTCCTTCCTGCTAGCAATGGAAGGTAGGAGTGAGATGACAATACCTAAGGCTGTATGATAAGGCTTTATGATCCAAAGCAAGAAATTACAATTATTATTGCAATTATTTTTGTGGTTTGGTACTTAGCAAGAAGGCAAGTGCACACGCCAACTGAAGCAGAGCAAACCCTGAAAACTGAAAATAAAAGCCTCACATGCAGATGCACTTTCAGGTGCCTTTTTGCCTCAGTTGAAGTGGAAAAGAGGGATTTGGAAAAGGGAGAGCTTAATTTAACAAAATAATATTAAGCTTTCGATCCTTCAACTGAATGAATTCTTTGGATACTTAGCCGTATAATGTCTTTGAATAATACTGGTACTTAAGATAGAAAAAATTATGTTGTGAATGTGCTGTGTTTGCCTCTTATGATGTTTTTACCAATTTGGCATTCATGGGAAGCAATATTATTGTTGCAAAGTTTCCAAATTGCTTTTTACATAAATCCACAGAAATTAAATCTCTTCCTTGTTATGAAAATGAAGTGATGTCTTGAGACACTGGTATATTAGCACAAATCTGTGGAGACAATAAGCTCAACTCTGCTTGCAGTTATTGTGTGTCCACTTCTAATAGCTCCAAGAAGCTATATGTTAAGTATAGGCTATCACATGACAAAGTAACTAAATGTATGCTTAGGTATAGCATGTGAGCAGTAGCAGAAATGTCTCATAGGACCTCTTCTGCTTAAAGTTAAGCCCATGCCTGACTGCTTTTGTGGTGAAGAATTTAGCCCACGATGTGGAGTGGTGTGTGATGCAGGAATAATGGCAAATTATGTAAATGGTGAGCCTTCAGAGAGAACATCACAAATCAATTTCAAGCTCAAAGAAAATAACACGAATACAAATTGGTGTAGGCCACATGAAGATTTTGGGAGATGGCGTACCATTGGTGCAGTGCAGATTGGGCTGGTTGTGGAGATCTTCAGCAAGAGCCTGATGGCATTATTCTGGTTTCTATTCAGAACGGCTTCAGGAAGGGCCACACGCATTTTGTCTGAGAAGTGGGTAGACATAGAAGTACAGGTTATACTACTGCAAAAAAAAAAAAAAAAAAAAGAAAAAAAAGACATCTAGTAGAAACATATTTTGAATAGTAGTGATGCTGAGTTCTGAACAAAGATGCCAATGCCAGGTGAGAACTGTGCCTGGCTATTTATTTGTTTTTAATTGGTCTAATTGTAATGTATATGAAGGACATTAGAATATTGGACTGAGCTTGTTGAAAATACTGACTTGGCGAGTGTTTTGCCAGGTCCTCCCTAAAACCCTGCTCAGCCATAGCTGCCGACAAAGGTGGCATCAGCAGGACTGACTTGGGAAGCACTGTGTGCCTGTCTGAGGGACTTCTGCCTTGTTAGTAAGAGAGGAATGACAAAGGCAGTCTAACATCCCAGCCCCTTTCCTCGTCGGCTTGGACCCCATGGCTCAAGACATATTGGAAGGGAACAAACACAACAGGAGTGGGAAGACAAACCGCTTGATGGACAGTCCAGATGACTGGCATCCTTTCCAGGCGAGCCACAATTTAGCAGGGTGCAATGCAGAATTATTTTAACCCATTTATATGAGAACCGTAATGGGTGTTCATAGCTGAATTTAAACTACAAGAAAGTGCTGTATGTGATGCGTTTAAATTCATTGACAGAATTAAGGCAAGACTAAGGCAAGTGCATGATTGTTTTTTTACAAATACAAATGAAACTAATAGGTGGAGGATGGCGAGACGGATCAAATCTTAAGACCTGGGAGCTGATTTACCTACATCAGATGTTTAATGGGGTGCTTAATTTGATTGCTTCTCCAAAAACTACGCACAATAGTCAAGCCACTGACTAAATGTCTGTGTAATCAAGGCCTCTGCGTGCATCTACATCTTGATTTCCATGTACAAATAACCAGCAATTAATGCTGCTGATTGACTGCAGGGAACAGTTTGAGGTTCAAAATGGCAACCTTAGAGTTTTAGGGGTCTCTTAGCATTATTTCACTACGTTTTCAGAAGTGACTTAGGCAAATCTATGTAAACAGAAGCTTTTCAACACAAGTTGTAGAAAGTTCGTAATGGCTATGGGTAGAAAACTTCTCTCCTCAGCAAGGTTAAACACTTTTAATTGTGAGAGTTAGGCTCTTTATATTAAAACCAACATCTTAGCCCACTTTTGTGTAGCCTAAGGATCCCATTAGATGGGTTTATATTTCCATATTAAAAAAAAAGAAAAATCAAGAAAGATGTTTGAACAGAAGGATGAGAGCAGTTGTATATATTTTGTAGCAATCACAGGGCACTGTATACTTTCTTCTTTCTCGGGATTTAACACATTTCTGAGTGAAAAGTCAGCAGTTACTATTGGCACCCTTATATTTATTTTTTCAAAAACAGTCTAACTGTAATGTATATGAAGTTCGTTAGAATATTAGACTGAGATTCTTGAAAACACTGTTGCTCCCTCCTCATTTTTACTGTAGTATTTCTACAGTAGTGAATTATCAATTACACCAAGTCTTTTTATTTCCCATGGCACAGCTACAACAACTGAAATTAAGGGTGTTATGCTCACAATCCCTTGTACCACTCATTCTACTACAGGCAGACTTTTGATGTTTTCTCATAGTAACCTTCACAATGCAACCAATAAACATTATCCCTGTTTTAATGACTCCCAAATAATGTCATATTTAAATGAAATGCAGTTTGCCTCAGCAGGGTTCTTTGAATTTATGAGCATTTTTGTCCCATATCCTACAATAATGTGACAAATATTATTTGCATTTTTACTGTTTTCTTGAATACTTTTAAACACCGATTTTTAGGAGACTTCAGATTGCTTTTGAACATATTTGAATGCATTTTTAGCTATCACCAAACTTAAAATAGGAACCCTTTTTTCAGCTTATCTTTATTAAACACCTGTAAAAATCAATGGTAGTTCTTTTTTCTTATAGAGCTTTCTTCCTTTAACAAATGCCAGAAATACTTCAGAGTTTATTCTAGTATGTGCTTCTTTTCTTGGTGGTAATGGGCAGTAAATGGTCTAGTAATGTCTGTGCCATACACACAGACATTTACCTACCTGAATGTTGTAAATAGAAACTTTGCATTGTAATGTAATACATCTGATCTTTAACTGTAATCAATTAATATTAGAACTTTTAGGCAACTTTTAGAAAATATCACCCAGAATAAAGTTTTAGAAATGGAACATTCTGTACAAATGATCATGCTTGCAATAAACCTGTGATCTAAAGAGTAGGTGGCCAGGCATGACAGTGACCAGTTAATTATATTTTCTTATCCAATATTCTCTGCAAAATTATCTGCATTTTTCAAAACCACAGATTTTTTTGTTGGGGGTTTTTATTGTGTTTTGTGTGTGTAGGGGGTGTTGTTTAGGATTTTTTTTAGATATATACTTATTTTAAAATAAATATTATTATTTAGCACCTTTATAACCTAAAGGTGGACTAGCAGCTTAGTCTTGCTTTTCTTGGAGGCAGATGGTGCACTGCTTTCACAAAGTTCTTCATCTTGGCTGGGTCGTGTTTTCTGTTTTCCTTTGCTTTTGTTTTTTTTTAAAGCATGAAAATTGTTCATTTTTAAAACAACGTTTCATGTGTTGAATCAATTTTTTTTTAAAAAAGTAATTCTTGTTTCTCTATGCAATCATACTAAGATTCTCTAACATTCACAGAAGTCAGTGAGAACGTTTCTTTATTGTTGTTATGCTGCAAAAATAAGTTCTGTGTTTGTTTTTGTGGTCAAAAGACCCAACTAAACACTCTGTATAGAATTTTGCAAGTGAAACCAAATCATTTAAAATAAGATTGCGGTCACTCACCAGTCTCCATTTGAGCACTGTGCTAGACGCCAGTTAAAATTAGAACTCTTTAATGGACTAATGAGGGAAGGTAGGAATGGAAAGAAGAAAAAGATGACAAAAGTAAATATGCTCATAAATAAGGAACTGACATGTTTGCTCTTGTGGCCTTTGATCAGTCCCAGTTTATTTTCAAAGGACATAGTGGGACGCCTGGGAAGGGAACAGCCACCCAGCGTAAATGGAAAGGGGGAAGGTCTGTAGTGTGCTGGCTGCTGCTGCTCCTGCCTCTCTGATAAGATTGTAAGAGTTGCCAATATCAGTATTCAGTCTTGTAGCATGTCAGGGCGCTTTCATGTGAACTGAACTGAACTATCTCTGCGCTCTCCCTCCCGCTCTCCTCCCCGGCGCTCGTCGTCGTTGTATTGAAGTCAGGGGAGAGGAAAAAAAGATTTGAGGATCGCCCAATTTGTTCTGACATAAAGAGATGTTTAGCTCTGTGAAAGGTGGTGGAGGCAGAGTGCCTGACTGACATTTCAACAGGCTGTCTGCTGGTGCTGTGTCCTGCACGAGTGCTCTTGTCTAATCTTCACAGCGAGAGCACCAAGAGTCCCCTGGGCTTCGATGCTCAACACCTTGTTAGATGGGGCATACAGTGCCGTAGCTCTTGCTTTTTGTACTTGCTTTTGCTCTTTCAGTCTTGTTTCAAGTCCAATTTTTTTTTTTTTTTTTTTTTTTTTTTCCAAGGGGTTTGCTAAAATAGCAGCATCTACCTCCTAATTACCTTGGTCTTCTCTTGGCAATGCAACGTTTGGGTAATACCAGGTAGAAATGTGTGGAGGGAAAGAAAATAAGACTTCAGTAAGTCAAAGCTTTAAGCAGCATTCTGTGCTTTTGTTTTTAAATGAAGATGCATTGACCTGCTTTGGTCGGTTTGGAAAACAGACAAGAGAAAATACTCATTGTACAACCAACGGGAGGTATAACATGTTGATAATAGAGGTAAGACAGTGTCTGATCAGGAATGCTAAACTGCCTGCTAGGGGCTGCGGTGAAGTTTAGTTGTTGAGGGTTTGTTTGCTTTTACGATTCTGAACACGTTGTGATGCATTCTGGCATGCCACATCCTGTTACATCACGTCAGGTCAGCCCGTGATGTCAAATAACACTAAGAACTGAATTAATGAAAGCTAATGCTCACCTCTTACTGCAGGAGCATTATCAGGTACCTTGTTAGCTACAGTTCCTATCTGGATTCAGTTCTCCTGACACAGAGTTGATATTAAAGATATATGCATTATGTTTTTAAAATATAGGAATGTTATTTTTCATTAGCCTTCTCAAAATACATTAATTAATGGACTTGGGGTAATCCCTGTTAAGCCATTAAAAATAATCCATGCACTGCACTCATGATCCTCCTTTACATCTTTTTTAAAGACACTTCTCTTCCTTGAGTGTATTATTGCTGGTGACAAAAAGCAGAGTGGTATCATGCCCTCTGCTTCCTGCAGCTATGGGGTCCCTGCACTATTATCACAGAAACTCGTGGATTCTGTAACATATGGTTGCTTGTGAATGTTTGCCCCTGTTCAAATATCCCCTCAACTTCAAATCTTGAGGTGGAGTCATGTGTCTCACCAGGTAACAGATTTCCAATGTAAGCTCATCTAATTCTCAGACAAACTTTTCAAACTTGGGTGCCTAAAGCTGAACCTTCTTCTCTCCAAAAATGCAAGGACAGCTACACAAAAACATTGATCATGAGTAGCTGCACGGTTACCTTGATCCAGTGGGATATCTAGTCACATGTTCTGTTTGCTAGGGATCAGCAAGAACTTCTTTTCTTGTGACAGACCGAAGAGGTAGATATTAAAACAAATTTTGCTTTGTTTCTGTAGCATCTGTAGCACGAAAGAGCTAAACTTGCACTATATTAGCGCCTGGTCACAATTAGAGGATGTTGTAGAGGTGCCATAGAGGTCTCGCTAGGGTCCAAGCTATTCAGAAGACCAAATTCCAGTTCTCAGAAAATAAAATAGCCAGGAAATTAAATAGTAAGCTTTTTGCTGTAGTTAAGGGCCAGATGACATCAGAATGTATTCAATAGTGGTTTGGTAAATCACGGACACTCAAAAAAAGACTCACATGTACATAAGGATCATATCTTTTATTATCCAGCATGACTAATAAACCAGCCCATGCTGTAGCAGATATAATTGATGCCTGGATCATATTTATGTAAGAGCTGCTGTCATGCTTCATTCCCATTTCGATGTGTCTGTCTTCATTTTGCCTGTGAGTTGGAGTCAGCACAAGAAATCATTAGCATCCCTTAAAATACATACAAAGGAATCACAATGTCTGACATGTTCATTGGGAGAACATTATGGGGGTACTCTCGCACATGTAACCTGATTCTTTCGACTACTGAGATGATAGTTGGTATAGGTACCATGCAAATTTGTAGGAGAAAAGACTTTGGAGGATGCCCAGGAAGGTGGGGAGTTGTCTCATCGTGAGGCATTTGGAAAAGAGGTTACCAAGGAAACAGTGCCAGTTGTGTCCATCTTAATTGCTCAGGTATCCCAAACTCCTGAAGACATTTCGCTACGAAGAAGCATAATGGCAAAACATCTCCATACTTCAGGCTGTGGTCCAGCAGTTTGTGATATATGTCTAATTTAAACGTGAATAGTCCAAGAGATGTTTGGTGACAAATCGTGTAGTGTTACTCACGTTTAGTGATTTACTGGATTAAATGCTAAGCAAAAGCTGTTTGCTCCCCAGCAAGTAGGTAGACAGTGCACATGAGATGTTCAGAAGCGCACACAGGCAAATGGTTTTGTGCACGTGCCTACAGGCTTTCTCTCTTCCTATTTGCTATTGTGTGCACACACATATTATCTAATATTTCATCTACATCAAGAATTTAATTGTTTTATAAAACTTTTACTTGTCTGTACATGTGTAGCAGTACAAGCCTGTACTGTTAACTCAGGTTGATTGTTTCCAAACAGCTGGTTACAGAAGTGACCATTAATTTAACAGAAGTTGCATTTATTTAAAAATTGACTTAAAAGACAGTAAATGACTCAGTGACTCATTAAATCAATTTAAGAACTGACTTAAAGTACAGTAAGTGACTCATTATATTAAGCTAAGAAAGACACCAAATTAAAAAAAAAAAAAAAAAGAAAAAAAACCTGAGAGGAGGCTGTAGTTTAGTATCCTGAATTATTTTTCTTAAGAATAAAGTGGTCTGTTTACTAAAAGTGGATGCAGGGACATCTATCTGAGTATTACAAAATACTCAGGTTGCAAAATGCACCACTGTAAAGCAAGGAGACAAGTAAAATGTAGTTAAAGAAAAGATTTTGTGTATCAGTAAATGAAGTTTACACTAATTCCTTAGCTGGGAGATGTTTAGTTGCATACCTGGATACTATTAATTTACTAGTATTGAGTAACTGTTCTATATGTCCCTAGATTTGTTGAACATAATGTCTATATGTTAAACAGTTTTCTATGGTATTTAAAAATTGACATTTCAAAGAGTGTAATAGCATAATGAAATGTAAACTGAAAACAGGAATGAGTTAATTAGTCTAATGATCCCTTGACTCCTTTATTAGCCAACTCTTTAGAAATTGGGATTAGCTTTGTTTTCTCTGCTGAATAAAGACAGGAAGGATGATGTTGATTCTAGTAAATGACAGCACCAGAAGAAATGAGTGTTTTCGTGTTCGTTATAGGTTTCATCATTTAAGATAAAAATTTAGTGTTCCTGTGTGCATACCTAATTTATTACACTTTGACTTCAGTTCAGATTGGAAAAGAAAAATCAGGAAAATAATTTAGGAATAAGTTTTGTATTTCATATCATGATTTTAAAGGTGATCCACTCTGTCATTTCCGGACTTGAAACTTTTAAGATTCTTCAGTATGTGAACCTGGAGTAGACTGGGTTTGAATTTAAATGAAGCCTTCAGGAAAGGCAAGCTTGACAACTTTTTGATCTAGGTTTTTGAACACTTAATTTCTCCTCTCTATAGGAGAGTGATTTACACGTCTTTCTTGCTTTTAAGGGCTATCAAGAAGCATGAGAATTATCTCTGTAGTGGTTCAAACCAAGCATGCACAGAAAAACAAAATCGTTTTTACGACAAATAGGAGGATTCGTAAGTCAGCAGCTGTTAGCGAAAACAACATCATTAAAACTTCCAGTGATTCCAGACCTTGGCTCTCGGGAGTCGCTCAGGCCAAGCAAAACCTTAGATAAAGTGCTGAATTACAGGCAGGAAAAAGAAAACTAGAATTTAAATTGGTAGGAGTTAATGATGATTCACTAAGCTAATTTCTGCCCTCTGTTACCCTCACGTGATGGTGTGGCAGCACGCAGAGCAGAGCCGGGATGAAAGAGGGCAGAGCGGGAGCTGCTGACAGCTGCTTTTAAATTTGGATTCTTTCTGGTAGATCTTTATCCTGCAAGGTAATGGGCTCCTCGGCTTCCCCTAAAACCTATTGGTATAGCGGGCACCCGGTGCTGTGCAGGATCAGCTCTTTAATGAACGCCTGAGGAATACAAAATTTATCACGCAAATGAGGCAACAGAGAGGAGGTGGCAGCAGCTGAGTTACGAAGCTTTTTTCTCACAGACAGGGTTCGTGTGCTGTCCCGCACACCCTAGTTCAGCGTTCTTTGAGCACCACACTAAAGCAGGAGTCATAATGTCATTTGTTTGTGATCTAGGCTTTTCCACTTTCTGGAGGGCACTTTTGAAAAGCTGTGGTGGAGCAGTTTGGGGTTGGCAGGATGGCACCTGGCATGCTCGGGCTGTCACAAGTACTCTCCTCCTTTCTGGAAAGGAGCATTCCATACCGATCGAGTTCCATCAGTTTTCATAGGTGCTGCTTGGTGGCTCTTTGGGATGAGATTCACTTGATGCTTAATTTTATCACGCTCCAGGCAGAGGGTGCAGCCTGCGTGTCACACACGGAGGAGTTGAGCGTTGCTTGTAGTCCAACACTATGCCTGACCTTGCGGCTCAGTATTAATTTGAAGTAGTGGAATTAAAATTTTCCATTCTTTTGCATTGTCATGCCTCACATTGATAAGCACAAAGAAATGTAAATAAAAAAGACCTATTTCACAACCCTAGCTACAACCTTTTTGTTTTATGACAAAAGACAGTTAATTAGCATACTAGCAGTAAGCAGCCTTCCCAAACTCGTGCTAATTATGTATTCTGTTGACCGTGACTCCAGTCATAAGGTAATTGGCTTGCAGCAACATGACATTTCAAATCATCTCTTGAAATTACATCAAAAAGCCAGCCTGTTTTGTTTTGATAGGGGAACAATCAATTTGATAAGTGGTAACACAGCTCATTGTTTCACATTAATTAGACTAATTGCAGCATGTTAGCCTCTGAAATAGACAGAACTTGGAGAAGACAAAGGCTGTGGCCTTTAGCATGCAGTGCATGTGGTGGTTCCACTTGCTTGCACATACTGTAGGCAGAAAACAGAGTTGTTAGGATTCAGCTTTGCAGGAGACTGGGTATTAACAGTGGTTTGATGTGTTATGCTTAATCCAATGGCTTTCAATTATAAGATACAGGTTCAAAAAACCCCAGAGAGAGGAAGGGGGTGGAGGGGAAAATCCATTTCAGTATTAATGGTTCTAAAGTTTTCAGTGATCTTTGCTTTTCTGTCTCCTGAAAAACAACGTGGAGATCTGGCTGCAGTATCTCTTAGATGTTTGTGGACTGAAAGATCTTTCTTTGAGAAGGCTTCACTTCCACTCTTGCTTTTCCTGCCCATTCCCATTAATGTTTATTTCTTAGTATACCTTAGTTGGGCTATTTTTATTTTCACTTTTATATTCACTGAAGAATAACATATTAAAATAATACTTAGCAGATGGATTACTGGAGACAGATAGTAGAGGTGCATAACCCACCCACGCGTTTCTAATTTAGAGCATCTTTGCGTGCTATTGAGATTACCAATTGTACTTAGCTCTGTGATGATTTTTATGATCAAGCTATGTCATCTGTAGATTGACATGACCAAATGGATTTTGCTTGTGACCGAATTGAAATGTAAATCAAAGTTTTAAGAGATGAAAAGTTTAAGGGGTTATCTCAGTCCATAGGCTAGGCTAACTTCATTGCTCTTCACATCTTGGTACAGTGTTTCTTGCATGTCAAACCCAAGATCAGGCCACTGGGTGTGTAAAAAGTGTGTTCTTTGACCAGTGTTTTGCTAGTATGTTTGATAAATGGAGTCATAGTTAGCACCTTCTCAAACACTGAAAAACATTAGAGGCTAGTTTACAAAACTGTTTGAACATTGATGAAATCGTATTCATGAGACCAACTCTGACTTTTCTCCTATAGCTCTCTAGTCCACCTAGGTTTAAACTGAAGTACCACCAGAGCATTTTACCTCTTTTAATTACCTCTATTCAACAAAAAGTATCCTCAGGTTTGGGGGTTTTGGGGGGTTTGGTGTTTTGTTTTTTTTTTTTTTTTTAAAGAAAGATATTAAGGGGGACACAATTGTTACTAATCACTACACGAAGACTGTACTTCTTCAGTTGTTCTCCATGGAAAATGAGATTTTTTTTTAAAATTTTTTTTCTCAAGTGAAGTGAAGAGATTTAGGTATCCACGTGCTTCTGCTGGTCACAGACAGACTTCACTTACACATTTTTGTTTTGTTTCTGTTACCCTCCAATCGTTGACTGGTTAAACAGTAAAACCTTTGGGGCAGAGATTTTGTTAAATTTGCCTGTAGTCTGTGTTTGGAGAAGTGTAATTTCATTTAAATCAAAGAATTTGTTCCAACAGCTTAACATTATCATTGCTCGTGGAATCTGTATTTTTATTAAGATTTGCTTATGCTTTATGTTGGCCCCTTAGCAAATGGTCATAAAATCTGTTTTAAATCCAGCTACCAGTGACTTCATACTGCTGATTTATTTCTGTCATTTACTGGCAAGAATACGTTTTAAAAAAATGGATTCTAAGCAATTCTTTCCTCTCTACCTTCTCTCTTCTGTGCCTCTCTTTGCTTTCCTCCTCCTTCGACATTTAAATCGCCTTTCATTGAGCTTAAAATTATGCCTGGATTAGCGATGTAACTACCCTAATGTGCCGCTCTTACTAAAAAGTCCTGGGTTTATACAGGAGATGAATTGGAAAGAAGCAGAAGATTGAAGCCTTTTAGCATTCAGCTTAAGTGCTGGTTCCACTTGCCTGAGCACAAGCTGGAAACGGCATTGTTAGGATGCAAGCCTGCACCCTCGCTGTCACCGCTGGTCCTTGTGCAGTCAGGTTCCTGCTTGGAGCAGAGCAAATCTTTGCTCAGTTAAGCGAGCGTCAGTCACAGGCAAGCTTGGCTGCCAGCCCAGGGTTGTTAGACTTTTCCATGCTACACCTGAATGAGATATTGAGGAGACGTGGCTACTGAAACAGAGTCAGGAAGCACTAGATATTGGAAAAAAAAAAAAAAAAAATTGTCATGGGGATGACAGAATAATTTTGAGAATATAACTTACGCTTCCAGTGTTTACTTGGAAGGCTTACAATAAGGAACCTGTGTTGCCTGCTCAGTGACAGATCCTGTGTCATCTTGTTTAAATACGTTTCTCTGTTTTCTTGAAATCCAAGGCTAGAAGGTAATGCTGACTTCTGATTGGGAAACAGGGGCATGGACAAATCATAGCTTAGCAAGCTGAAACACATTGATACCATCCTGCAAGGTGCTGAGCTCTTTCAAAGGCACTAAATGACTGGTTTGGGCTTACATCAACAGTGGGCACTCAGCTACTTGTAGGATTGTGCTTTTAACTTGCTTGGTTATTATCCAATCAAACAAATCAACAAGATCTTCTTAAAGTGGAAAAGGAGTAATGAGAAATAAAGTTGAAAAGTTTTGGGTTGCGTGACGATGCTGGCGGTGAGTATTCTGCCCAGAGAGTAAAAGAAAATCAGGGACAGACTAAAAAGATAAAATAGGAAGTTTTTAAATAGGAATTGCTGGCACAGCTATTAATCACACAAGTCTTTGAGCTCTAAGGGTTGTATGAGTGTAGCTAATATAAAAGGAGAGATACTTTGCCAGTATCTTGAAATACACTATTAAAAGCAACAAACAAAATTAAAGGGAGATAATGTCTGAACAGATTAATGACCTGTAATAATAATTTTTAAAACCCCAAACCTACAGTCAAAACCCAAGTATCTTCAAAAATCTGAATCCTCCTATATAATTGTTGTTTCGTATGGGATAGCCTTTTAATAATCAATTCTGCAAGTTGCTAGTCTTGTCATACAGTCTCAGCTCTGAGCTCTGATCATGTTTATGCTACTACAAACAAATCAAAATTTTGTCTGTTTCTCTGGCTATTCGCTGCCACTGTGACCAGAACATGGACTCTGCTAGAGTCTGCAGGTTTTTTAGCAGGAGATTTCACAGTGCCTTTGAAGCCCGTTAGAAAAGGAAGAGAAAAAAGCATTTTTTTCATTGCTGTCTAAGGTAGGCCACCACCTGCTCTTTGTAGGCTGCCAAACCAAACAGGGACTTGATGCAGGTAGAGGCTTTTTGTCTGAAATGAGGAATCAAGAATCTGTGAATAGAAGAGAGAGACTTAAAATACACCTTGTATTATTGCATTTCTTTTCAAAATCTACATCATCACCTTTGAAATGATGTCATCATTGCAGTCAATTCAGGGCAAATGGAACGCAGATTTAGAACCTTTGCACAGGGGAGTAATCTTTTCCTTACATGGGATGATAAAATTGTTTTTGAAGTCCTTTTCTTGCTATTTCTATGACCTTCCACCCCTAATACACAATTGTACATGCTTAATGAAAGAAAGCAAACTTAAATTCTCCACTGACCTGGACTTTCGAAACAACCAGGGTTTTCAGTGAAGCCTTCATAAGCTATAAATCAGTGTAAAATTTAGCTCATATTGCATTCTCATTGGAAATGGGTTATATGATAATTTATGTTGAGCTGATCATAACTGAGTACCTCACAGTAATGTCCTTCAAAAAAATTTTAATCAAGATTGTCTTTCTCTCTCCACCTCTCTTGGTGCAATTTCAAGAGGTTTTTTTTGCATGTCAATCTGCACGTTACTGAAGTTTATTCCACTGAAGCAAGCACAACACCTTGGCTGCATAAGTGTTTTACAGCAGCACAATGTCAGGTGACTCCTTGCATTTGTTTCTGATTTGTGCTAGTGGAAGAGTCAGGCCCTTAATTCTCTTAAGCCCAGAAAACAGGGGTATTTCCAAGTGCCTGTCAGATCTGTTTTCCGAGTCTTTTTGTGCTTTGCAGTGACTGTGCAATGAATGATGTAGGTGAAGAAACTGTTGCTCCTATGAAAGTCACTGAGATGGTCCTACTTTAAAAACTATGTCAAAAAGTGTTTTTAAGTATGTTCCACATTTAATTTTAGATGCATGTTTTCTCTTCAGGTTTTTCCTGTTTGTTGTGCAGTGAACAGCAGAGGGGTTCTAGAGAGGGGTCTTGGGCAGCAAATACCAGGAGAGTCCTCTCCAGAGCAAACTTGCCAAAAGCCCTTTACATCAAGGACTGTGTTGTTTTACAGTACTTATGCAATCTCTAATACAATGTGGTTCTGCAGTGAGGGCAGAGTTGCTCCATAATTGGTGATAATAAACAGTTTCCCACCTAAATGCGTATAATCAAGACCAACAGGGTGGGGAGATGTGTGCTGGTAAGAGTGGGTGTGTCAATTTCTCATGCAGGCTTTTTTCTTTTTCATAATTAAAGGCTTATGTTAAGAAGTTACACATGGGTGGACTCCTGGTAGAATCCTAGAAAGGATAAACAAGTTTTAAACAGATTTTGAATGGATATTGAAGACAAAGATTATAAGCTATGACCAGAGAAGTTTGCCTTCAGAAGCCCAGCAGAGCACATTTTTAGTTAGGCTAAAGCTTTAAGCTCACTACGTGTCAAGTTTGACAGATAAGATGTAAGTAGTTTTCATGCTGTGGTGAAGCTTTGGATTTGAAGGTGGGAGACTTGGGATTTGTTGAGGAGTGAGTGCAATGAAGTAGTAGGAAAACTGAGGTACAAAAACCACTCAGACAATAGTAGCTCTAGCTGCGGCAGATCAAGTGAGCCAGGGGAAACTAGGACAATTGATATGGGAGACTGTGAAGGTAGAGATGTTGGTTCTTTGGCAGATGCTTTGTAACTTGCTCTGTATGGAAATGTCAGGAGATGCTCAGTACACTTGTCCCTAGATCCTGCTAAATCAGCAGTCACTACCAGGCTTCAGGTTTCATAAGTCTCATAAAGTTAATGGAGATATTGCCACAAACCACTCTTTTCTCTCGCACACCCTTTGCTATGTGTTGTCTTTTTTTTCTTCTTCTTCTTTTTTCTTCCTTCCTGCCAGTAAATGTTAAAAGTTGAGGTTGAGGTATTTCCAAATTATATTTTCCTTCCCACCAGTCGTTTCTGGCCATGTTCCAAGGAGGGAGAGAAGACAACAGGCTTTCATTGGTCACTTAATTGTGTATGTCCCTTGTTTTTTATGACTTCCAAATTCATATTTTTGTGTGCTTGGGGGCTTTTGTGACAAGGTGCTAATGGGTTCCTAGCTGGGCAAGCACCTGTGTCAGAAAGTGTTTCATTGTGTCCCTTATTTTTCCAGCTCTTACTGCTTCTGTTAGTTTGCATATATACCTTTATTGTAACCCCTGATGTACTTTTGTTTGTGGAGTTTTTTTGTGGACGTATAATCTGCATGTACAAAGGAATCTATTATTCTCATGCGCAAAAGAAGCTATCAGTCTTAATATAAAAAAAACAAAAAACAATGGGAGTTTCAAATGAGAGCTCCACTTCTACGCGACCCTGAGAGACAAGAAATCTAGGACATATAGAAACAACTTGGACCACTGGCCTGTCCAGGGACTTTCATCATATGATCTGAGAAGTTCTGCAAGGTGGACTGTGGGGAACTGGTAGATTTCATGCTGCTGGAAAATCTAATTTCCAACTGTTAGGCTGCATGAAATGGTAGATAACAGTACCCTGCATGGTTTCCTAATAAAGTGCTTCCAAATGAACTCTTGTTGTAGCTGCTCCAGCCTTATGGTTGCAAAAGTGAAGAGAAACAGTGTCTGTGGCTTTAAAAGAAAAGCAAAGCATCCACAAGGTGATCTCTGTCTTTGACTGTAATCTACATTAGGAAGAAGACCTTAAGTCCCCTCAGGATATTATGTCTAAACCTGTGTGCTAGTTGCAGCAATAAATATCTTCTGCTTCTGAAAAAGAAGATAAAGACTAGCTTGCTTATTTTGCTGCTATTTCCTCTAATACCAGTTATTTATTGATGACCTGATGCATTTTGGGAGATAATATTGGTATCTCATCTTAAGTCTGTGCAATAATTAAGCATTTTATTTCCATCCAAATGTGGACAAATTGATGCAGTTTTTGGCCATTTTAGCACTACCAGAAAGTAAATCCAGCCCACAACTGTTACACAGTATGCTGCCCCTTTTTCTAAGGAGCAGTTTCCATAATATGGCTGCCATTGGCTCTTTCAATGGAAAATTATTAGACCTTTTTATGATTTCTAGTTTACTCTTCCAGATTTGCCCTCTGCATTTCTCCAAAGTTAAAGTTCTAACAGATGAACAACTGGGTGTGGAAAAAACAAGGTATAGCACAGGGTTTGGGGTTCACTGAAAATAGAAGTAGAATAGACTTAGACATGTGTTTAGCTAACAGACCTTCTGAAACTGAAACCTTATATGAATACAACAGAGACCTTAACTTCCAAATCTGTAGGACAAGATGTGAACAATAAAGGGTCTCTTGAGACCCCTAGAGTGCATCCTGGCATAGGTCTTACAAATAGTTTTTCTGTATTAGTTTATGCAGTTGTAAGAGAGAGATGGCCAAGAACAGAGGAACAGGATGTATAAATGAGATTTTTATTTTTTTTTATGACCCAAATGTGTGTATGAAATGTAGGACAGACAGGATTCAAAGTCAGTTCCCTATTGTGGAACCTGCTTTTAACATGAGACTTGCAATATTTTCCACTGTGCTCCAAAGACTATATCATGCTACAAAAAATGATCGTGTCTAAGCTTATATAAATTTAAATATATGTATTATTTTTCACTTCCTTCTCCAGACAGATTAGCAGAAACTGTTGTATGTGTTTATCCTTTCTAATTGATAAATGTCTTTCATTATTTTGTATTAACTGATCTATAACCATTTTTCCTAAAAGGAAAATATCCTGATACCTTAAAAACCAAATGTGTCTACGACCACTGCTGGTCAGGTGATGATGTCTATAAGCTTTTGTTTTCTCTGTACAAGGAAGAAGAGAGATTATTTTTCAGTCTCTGTTTGTTTTTTTTTGTTTGTTTGTTTGTTTGTTTGTTTGTTTTTTTGCCAAATGTTATTTTATTGGAGGTTGGTCTTATAATTTAGTAGTGTATTATAAAGCTTGTCCACTTAGAAGCTTTCTGTCTACCCCTGGCTAATAACAATGGCAATGCATTGGGCACTCATTTAACATGTGGGCTGGGCAGCAAGCTGTGCCCTGCTCGTGCTGCTGGGAGAGCAGCTGCCAAGGAGTCTTTTGAAACTGTTTGGACTGACTTGTCCTCCATCCCAGCACTGCTGTACTTTGGAGCAACTTCAGGGCTACTCTGTATTTGTAGCTGGATATCCATACATGATACCCAGAAAACCATTAAATTATAGGAAAAATCTGTTTCTGGAACCACTGCCCAAACCCCAGCACTGTGCTGAAGAAGCAAGATAACAACTCTAAATCAGATGGATATTTGGGACTTGAATCTTGCACCTTGAGTCCCCATAATCCATTGTCCCACAACCAAATCCACCTTCCAGATATGCTGCTGTGAAAATTTGAGTAATTCAATGTCATCTATTAAGCTATTCCAGAATTACTCCAGTGTAGCTGAGAACAAAATTAAGCCTCTAGTCTGTTCTGGGAAATTAGACAGATATGTTTTTTTTCTAAGTGGTTTCTAATACATTTCATTAGGAAATTATTTGATGAATGTCATTTAGGCATTGGGGATTGGTATAGCACCTGGGGTTTGAACAGCCTGACAATTTGTAGCTGGCCAAAAGGAATGAAAGGCTAATATCTTCACAGAACACTTCAATATTTTTAATCTTCTTTTTTTTTTTTTTTTTCTTCTCCCCCCGTCCCTTCCCCAAGCATTGAATACTTCAAAGGTGTCATAAAGACATGGAATAGGTTATTCGTTCCTAAGGACCTGGGAATGCTCCAACTTATTTTCCTAAATGAGCTTGGCTATCTTAAAACTTAGCCATTTCATGGTATTAGTTGGTATCTGTGTCAGTTGTTGCAATTTTCACAAGTAAGCAGTCTGCGAGTGAGAGGTGGAGATTCGATCATACTTTTCTTAAATTGCATTAAAAAAATCACCTAGTTGTTGTTCTGCCATAACTTCACAGTTCGAAGGTACCAGAAAAACTTTATGCTAAGGCTGATGCAATATTCTTGGCCTCAGAACAACTTATCTGAGTTCACTGGAAACCTGAAGGGAGGTGAATCCACCAAGGTCGTGGCATGATTATATAATTTTTGCACTGTGAATAAACAGATGTTCTCTTTCATGAGTATTCACACCTATAGTGCTGGACATTAGGTGAAGTATCCTAGCCTACTGATGCATCTAAATCAGGCTTGTTGCTGCCCAAGACCTGGAGAACTTTTAAATCCTGTTGGATGCTGACATAAATGCTGAATATAATTCGCTGTTGTTGATTTTTGATCCCATTTAACTCATGTTTGGAACAGGAATTGACCTGGTGCTCAGTTAAAATGGCAGGTTTTTGTTTCAGTTTGGTTTTTTGTTTGTTTTTTAATGTTAGTGGAATAATTGGATATATTTGCAAAGACAAGTGAAATCTGACCCATAGGACCTCTGTTGATTCCTCAAACTAGGACTTTATTAAAAGGTGTCATCAAAAATTATGTGCCATATACAGGAAACAAAACAGCTACTCAACCATGAAGTGGTCATTGAATTGTGCCTTGGGCCATTTTTTCAGATAGTATTACTGTATATTAACATAATCTTTTTTTCTACATTGAATTGATGTGTCAGATTTTCAGTTTCTGCAGTTATTCTACATCACTCTGATGATACAGAAAAAACCTATACCTATTAGGGCTGGTTATCTGCCTGTGTGTGTTTATTTTATGTTGTCAGAACAATGCTAAGCTATTGAAGTGTACCTGTAACTTTGTCATAATTAATTCTTACTGCTTTTAACATGAGCTCTTTCCTTGTCTTGGCTGTTGGTTTTTTTTTTTATTTTTTTTTTTTTTTAACTCCTCTCTTCTGCCATTTTGTTCTCAGGTCTGTACTAATTTCTATTTTCTTACACATGTACCAGATAATTAGATCTTCTTCCTTCATAAATATACAAGTTATATTAGATGTGTTAGTACTTACCTGCCAGAGAAATAAGAGGAGGAGCGGAAGAGGATCAGGATACACAAGAAAGTTTGAGAGAGCATGTCAGTCAGTTTGTCTGTCCAGTCTCTGTCTTCTAACTTAAACTGTATTTACTGTAATCTTGATCATAACTTGTTAGCAGCATGAAGCATTGTTTCAGCTGCACGCAGAAATGCACCTGCCTGGCCTCTCTGGCTGCTATGTTACAATGACAGGGACAGCATAACAGGAAGAGAATAACAAGAGAGAAATAAGTGAAGGATCCTTTTCCATGTATGAGAGATTTTTATTTCTTTCTCTCAAGATGGAAATGTTAACCTGACAGTGGTCAAAGAGAAATGTCAAGAAAGGAAATGGAAAAGTTGAGAGTATTTATCGTGTTGGTACGTCAATCTCTTGTGTAAAGCCAAGAGAGTTCAAGCCTATTAACTGAAGACTTTAAATTGTATTAATAAATGTCAGTATAATGCAGTGCAGAGTCTACCCACACCTGTATGAATATCTTCAGCTATGTTTAATCCATTTCTTATAAGAAAAACCCCACCCTTTGCATTTTTATTGAAGCCCTTTACCTTACTCTGTGCCTTTAGTCTTCAGTCTCTGTGGTTTTATGTAATTACCAATAGCACTTGGAGAGTTGTATGAAAGACCTTCTACTTCATGTTCACAGTGAGGTTCACCAAACAAAGTGGATGCACTATGGTTAATAAAAAGGTTTTCTTAAAGCTTAATGAGGCTCACCAACAACTATAAATTGGGGAATCACCTTTTCTTTTGCCTTCCCTTAAAAAAGTAGGAAAAGCAAAAGACTGTCCAGCTAGAACCTTGCTAGAACTATGTCAGGGAGATGCAGAAGGAAAAATTAAGTGAGAAGAAAAAATTAATATGATATTCATAATCCTTTTATCAAGGAATCTAGATAATTTTAGAAATGTGTAATTGGTCAAATCCCTTTCCATTTACGAAGAGACTGCTGGAGAGGCAGACAGATTAAGGGACTATGAACGGGACCCTAGAGTCACTCACTCGTAAAATCAAGAAAAAAGAGGAAAAATCCTCATATTCATCTTCTGTTCTGACCCACTTACTCTGTTGTTACAAACAAATGGAGTGAAATAACTCTGAATGTGATGTTTAAACCCATTTTGCTAAGAAGAAACGAGCCCAATTTAAAGCCAGACGTAGCTAAATGAGTTATTTCTCTTTTTGACCATGACAGGTCTCTTGAAATAGCCCTTTGATAAAATCCAGTCCTCTTTCAAGTCCTTGGAAAAACTTCTGTGAAGAGATTAATTTCACTTAACTTTAGATATCTATAGTGTAAACTTCTATATCTGAGCTCCCCATCCTCAATTCTCTTCATAGCTGGTGGAGAGAAATGGGGCCTTCTATGGTACAATTCATCTTCCTTGTTTCAGATGGCTACTTTACAACAGAGAAATTCAACACTGTAAGTACCTGCCTCTCTCTGTCAGCTTTAAAGAGATAGTAGATGAGCAACTTTGGTGGCATCACACTCATCTAGTCAGAAGAAACCCACCTGTTGTGAATTCAGAGGGCGTTTGGATGCCCACATTTTTTACTTTGAAAGACATCACTGGGTGTATGTGGGAAATGCTGAGGTTCTTGCAGGTTGGCAGTATGTTTTGCTTGTGCTCTCCAGCTGCTTTCACACCTCTACCTGTAATCTCAGCATTGTGTTGCATCAAATCGTATTTAACTGTAGAAAATCTGCACAGAGTTATATATAGAATGTTAAAGCTTATTCTCAAAGGTAGTACTCTTCTGTACCTACAACATCTTTGTTCCTCTTCCTAATACCTTGGGTAAATACTTGTGAATCTGTGGACTCACTCATTCACCCCAAAACATTCAGACAAAGTTTTAAGAATACATTCAGAGAAATGCTAAAAGAAAATAAGTTGCTCTGCTATCTCTTCTCTTCTTGTACCAAATTCTTTCCATTCCTAGCTTAAAGCAGAGATGAACCAAGGGAGAAATAGGCATGGGCCGTAATGCAAAATGGAAGTTTTAGGAAATGATGTGCAACTGCTACATCGAGATCAAGAATAGCATTGAAAGCATGCTAAGCAGCAGTCATTACGTAGCAGTTCTGCTGAGCTCTATCAGTGTTTTGTGAAACAAATTTGATCACTTAAATGTGGGATTTTTTTATTTATTTTTTTTTAAGGCAAAAAAGGAGGGACATACTGGGATAATACTGCAGGTGCTGCTTAGGTGCTTTCACTTTGTGTTGTGATTAGCTCTTTTCTAGTATATGTTCCTTAGCGAAGATGGTCTGTCCAGGGATGGAATAAAATCAAGGTAAAAATCTCCTGTGTTTTAAAATAGTCTCGTCTGTTGTGACTTGCCGTTACGTATGGTGAGAGGTTTGGTGGCGCAATTGCTTTCACTGGACTTTCTTCTGTGGGGAATGGATATGTTTCAGACCCCATTGTTTCCTTTTGGCCAGGTGTCTCTGTGGCAATTGATGTTGGTCTCCCTGCCATGGTGGTCAGCTGGGCACTCCAGAGCTGAGATTAGTGCTGAAAATGACTGCTTTGGTCAATGGCACATCTGGGTTTGGTGTACATAAGTCAATGTAGCTTGACTGATTGCAGTCCTTACATGATCACTGACAGTCTGGCCCATCATGTTTTGAGATAGTTTACTCTTCTGGATGTGAAGATGTGGAACTGTTTGACTTTAAAGGAGGAGTTTCTCTGTAGCTGGAGTGAGTGCATGGAAGCAGAGCAGAGGAACCCGTTGTGTCTACGGAAGGATTTGATGTGTGGATGGGGAAGAGGAAATCAGAGCCATGAGAAGGTCATAACAAGACAGGGACTGTAGGAGGAAAGCAGGAGAGAAGTTAGGCTGGCAAATGATAAAGACAGAATATTTGAGTTGTCCATAATTCCTTGGAACCTCAGGGATGGAGGGTGGTTCTACATATAAATACAGAATAATTTAATTGCTGTCGTCTTCATGTTATACTGATGTGTGAGTAGAGCTGATGAAACTGGGGCTAATGTTGTTTTGTTCCTTTTAAAAGGAATACTTAGGTCACCTTTCATGAGTTTTTATAGTCACACATCATGTAGTATTGACAGGATCCAAAAGAAACTTCACCAAATCTTTCTTGTATTAGTGGGTCAATACTGTGTCTTATAAGGAAAGAAGATTCTTGCATATAGAGAAGAAGAAAAAAAAAAAAGACTTCATGAAAATGACAGATTCATGTGTTTTGTATGTTTGCAAGGGAGTAAAATAATAAACTAGCTTTATTTTTTTTCAATCTGTATATAATTAATTGCCTTTTGGGGAATACTTAACTGTAAAAGATTTTAGCTATATTAGAAATTAAAAATCTGCTTAGATGTTCTGTCTTAAGTATTTTAGGATTCTCAGAAGATGAATTGTGCTACAGCACTTTAAAACGCTGTTACCAATCCCCTGCATGATACCATTGTCTCCCTTCAGCTCTGTCAGCCTTCCTCTTTTTTCCTCCCATTCCCAGTAAAAATGTCTACTTGTGATTTTACTTCAGTGGTGTTACTTAGCAATTTATTTCTTATAATTAACACATCTGTATGTACCTGATCCAAAGGCAAGTGAAGATGAGGGAATGTTTTCCCTTCAGATCAGTGGATTTCACATGTGACCCTCAACAGATGATTATCAGATGCTGAAATTCACATCTGAATAAAAGGGGATGTGTATGTGTATGTATGTAGAAACGCTTTCTTTAGTGTAAGGGATAGCAGTCAGTACAGAAAGTGAGATGAAAACCAAATTTTTGCAGAATGGAGATTTCATTTTAACTAAGTATATTTTCCCTTTATTCTTCTCTTCCCTGAAAAAATATTAAAACATGTTAAGTCAGGGAGACATTCCTGTGCTGCATTAGAATAGCCATCAACGTCAGCCGAGACCATCTGGATCATGTCACTTGTCCTAAAATGTGTAGCTCTTTTTTAAAGAAAGAACATGTCATGTTCTGTACAGAGATCTTTAATGCATGAAACTTGTTTGAAGCAATAATAAATCAAGTCCTTGCTGCTAAAACCAGTGTATGATTTTCCCTCATGACAATCTCTGTCTTTCTGTGTATAAAAACTGAGACAATAGTGAGAATAATTCTGCACCTAGTAGTATTGCAAATAATTTTTATCACAACGAAATGCATAAATCTAGCAAAATAAAGAACTGAGATATAAACGCCCTATGCATTTGCCACAGTGTTTAATAATGTACTCTTTTTCTACAACCGTCGTTATAGGAGGTTGCAAGCTGTGTAGAGATATTTTCATTATTCATGCTCTATTGAGTAGGCAGTTCTACAGACATTTTTCTCACCTCTCCTAAAAAAGTGGAATAATTAAGACCAAGTAGAGTGTTTGAGACTTATCTGCCTATCATTTTCCACTCTTTTAAGCAAGTATTAGTTCTATTAAATTCAAAGCAGTTACTGTTGATGTAAAGAAAAATCAGGTTTTTGCAGATTTACTCTTTATTAATTACTCCTTTTGACTGTGTGTAGCCATAACTAATACAAGTAAAGGAAATGTAAATGCAAATCCATTTAAATTAATCTGGGGTAGTTAAGAATTGCAGGCTATTTTAGCAGCGTGACTTAGTTTCAAAAGTCCTGTGAGAAGATGACAGAAATCTCAGTCCTGGCAAATGTTATTACTGTCTACAATGTATAGTAGTGTGTAATCATAATTACGGATGAATGATGCGGAGGTGCCCCATTTGGGCTTCGACAAGGATTGAAGCTTAATCAGGCAAAGGGTCCAAGGGTCTGATTCTTTGCCACCTTATAAAATGCCTTCCTCTTTCCTCCACTACAGATTCATTGGCTTTGGATTTGGGCAATAAATTATGAGTATAAAAATGTATTTTTGTACAAAATACGCAAAAAAGTGGTTGTTTTTTTTTTTTTTCCTTTAATGTACAGAAAAGAAAAAAAAAACCTCAAAACAAATTGGAGAAGGGTATCAAAGTGGCAGCACTAAGGGCTGGGGCTCCTGTAATAGGAGTAGACCATGTCCAGAAGCAGAGCCTGGCCAAGGCACCCCCTGAACCTGGCAAGTTGTCCCAGGGGTGCTGAGGGAGCACCGTGTTGGTACCCACTCACTCTGCCACTGAGAATATCAACCAAGGTGCCAAGCACTGCCAGCTGAAATCATGTTTGCTTTTTAAATATCTGTGGGCTCCAGTCCACTAGGGACTGCAGCAAGACCAAAAGCGCATTTTGTATAGGCAAGGGTTTGAACAGCAGATTGTAATGACTTTGAGTTACATCAAGAGCAAACTTGGCTTCAGCCAGTGACCTTGAGCTGAAAAACGTTAGCCTGTTATCAGCCCCCCAAACCACGAAGTCACTTTGTATTGCTTTGAGTGTTTTTGCTTATGTAGATTGGCTTATTTATTTTTTTTAATCTGGTGCATAGTAGAGGTAACCATCAGTTTGTTATACAACCAAGTGCTGCATTGACCTTTCTCCTTCCCGTCTGAGTGCAGTAGAAACCTGAGGTAGCCATCGCTCGTTTGTTGTTCCACTCGTGGGGCTGCTTGAGAACTTCCAGTTTCCAACAGCTCAGCTCCGAGGAGCAAACTTGAATGTGGAGGCACAACATGTGAAGTGTTGTGATTTGTTGCCATGATGACAGTGTCAACTTAACTACAGCTGACAAACAGTTTTTAAATAGAACATTTCAATTCATTATAGTATTCTCCATCTGTTTTTTTTCACTGTCTGCATACATGCAAAACATCTGAGAAATGCTACCACAATGGTTTAGTTTACTTATATAGCCACTAACATTAATTAGTTGTTGAGAGTGGTAGTTTAGGGAGCAAGTAAAATGATGAAATTCCCCCCTCAGCAAAGGAAACTATTTTATTTATTCAACAAAAGATGCCCAGTAGACCTGCTTCTACATTTAGAGAGCAAATTGATTTTTTTTTTTTTTGAGCATAGCTTCTATATTGTTGGGGGTTTTTTTACTACTTTGTTACCTCTTACTTTTGCCATGTTTTGCTTCCTTCCCAACAGCATCTGCCACTGCTATTTCCAGTGTGGAACTGGTAACAGAAGGGAAGCATCATTTTGTAATTAAATCAGGCTGCTGCGGTCAAATTTAGAGGGTTTTATTCATGGCTTTGCCACTGGCCCACTCTATGACCTTGAGCAAGTTGCACATTGCTGTATCTCAGTTTACCTATAGGTAAACTAATATTGACTTCCCTTGAGGGGATATCATGAGGCTTAATTAAGCGTCTGCAAAGTTCTGTGAGATAGAGGAGTGAAAGCTGCCATAGACATACAAATAATGATGATGATGATGATGATTTGTGCCCGATTGTACCACTTCCCACAGAACTGCCACCATAGCCACTGAGCGGATTAGTTGTCAGGTGAACTATGAATCTATCAATTCATCCATCATTCTCCCCCTTGTAGATTGAGCCCAGCTGGCTAGCTTTGCTTATTAGTAGCTTTTAATAAATCAAATCATATTTGCTGTTTTAATTGTATCTTAAAGGGTAGTGTGGCTCTTAACTTTTAAATTAAAAACAGTATATGACAGTATAGACATTAGAAGCTCTGCTGCTGCTCTTGTACTCTGCTGCTCTCCAGTTGTTGGCATAAAACTGGGTTAAAAATATATGTTTAAGGAACTTCATAATTACAAAACATGCAGCTATTTAATTCTGGCAGAGGACTTTCTCTGGCTGCCTCTTTTACAAAGTTTGGGTATCCTTGTTCATAAATCGTCTTAGAGCACTGTCCCAGTAACCACATTTTGAAAATTTTAATCTACTCATCCACAGGAATCCAAGGTGAAAGTAGTTGAGGATTGCTGTGTGTTGACAGAAACAGCCATGTCCATATGGGGGGAAAAAAAAAAGCCAAAATGATGTAAAATCAGATTAATGAATTATTCAAGATATACATTATTGTGATTTTTATTTTTAAATAACACTGGCCAAAAAAGCAATGGGAATAACAAACTGACATGTTTTATTTTTAATCTAGGGCCAAAACTGTATCTTACAAATCTCATTAAAATGGAGTATATCCACTAAAATATTGATAACATAATTTCCTTTAAATTTGGTTTTCAGTCATATGAAAAGCAAACAGTCTACATGGAAATGGATACTCTTGGAGGAATCCTGCTCACTGAAATCAATGGAAGTAGCCCAGCTGGCTACTTTTGCCCATTACTAATTTATAGTAAATCAAGCAATACTTCTTCTTCTAACATATCCTAAATGCCAAGTCATATAGGAAATCCTCACCAAGTGCAGAAAAGGGTTAGGGTTAAAAACAGCAGGAGTTTCCCATTGATTTGAGGTAAGCTTTTGCCCAATGCCTTATTGTATTTTAGATCATCAACCTTGGAGCTTTGTGGAATTTGCCTTCCCATCGCGTGCAAAATTTGATTCAGGGGTGCCATTTGACTCTTTAGCCATCCAGACAAACTTCACCCTCTGTAACTTTACTGTTTCTAGCAGAATTGCATAATGATGATAATTCATTCAAATGGCAAGCAGGAAAATCAACACAGCGTCAATTAATTTCTAACTCCTGAGAGGAGATCAAAGAGGAAGGCAGCAGGCAGGAGGAGTAGCCTTATATAAATGTAAAGGAAAAACCTCTCAGTAACTGAGATAGCGCTATGAGGAGATAACAGAATTGAAAAAGATTTATTAAAAAAGCAAACAAAGTAGATAACTGGAGAATTCAACTACTGGAACATAAACTGAGCACACTAAGCAGGGCAGTAAACTGAAGCAATGTATTTTTGGACAAGCTGGTCCTGTATTTGACCCAAAGGCCCCCTTTCACACCGTAAAAGGGTGTGAAAAGCACAGATGCATTTAAACCTTTACCACTGTATACTGACAATAGGAGGAAGGATCTCCAATGCTTCGGCAGGGGGATGTGCTGGGAATACATGGCAAAGCTGGGCTTCCCAGCAGGAAATTGCAAAGAGTGCTGGGGACCCTCCTACCCAGCCTCTGCCTTCACACTGCATAGCTGCTCCATGGTCCTGCAGGCCAGGACAGGACACCGGCAGGATGAAACCCAAGTGCATGCAGAGGTCCTCACTGGCTGCTGCCGGGTGTAGGTCCTAGTGAATGTTGTGAAGGAAAGGCAGGATATCTATTATCTCCACAATTCCTTTGGTGAAATGCACAGTTGAGCAATGCAGGTTTCTTTAGAAGTAACTTGAGCTAATATTTCTCTCACCTAGGTATTTAAAAAAAAAAAAAATGTTGCAAATAAGAATAGCACTGCGTGCAAAATAGTAAAGCATACAGAGCAGACAGCCACATTAAGTTTCTTTGAAATCAGTCGGAATTGGGTTTGAACACCTGTCAGAAGGGTTTAAGAAAATGGAAAGGAGGATTTCAACAAGAAAGTCTGCACAAGAGTTTAAGGTAAGTATCAAGGTAGACTGGCAAAGGAGACATCGGTTTGGCTAAAGACGCTTCTGTAAAGGAGCAGATGAGGCAGAGTGCTGAAGGCCCTTTGAGCTAGTGATGTACACAAACAGAGGAAAGCACAAGTATTGTTATAGGAAGGGGCAGACATTCAAAGATTTTGGGCAGAATTTCTTCACAGTGGAATAAACTAAAAAGGTTGGGAATTGGAGCAAGAGAATAGTATAAGAAAAATATTTTTGTCTATGTATTAATGTTCTTCTTAGACTTCCCCTATTTAGACTACTAGTACATTATTAAAAAAAAATTACATATATATATATATATATATAAAAATAGTGTGTCAAGGGATGTGTTGTTTTTCTATCATCAGCCTGTAAATTGGGGGAGTGTTTTGTGTTGAAGTAGCTCATCTTTTCCACTTACAGAAAATTTTCCTCTTGCTCCCTCCCTGACCTCTTTATTTCATTATTTATTTATTTTTTCTAAACCTGAACAGTTGTCTGAAGTAACTTCACTCTAGGATCTCACAGTTGGATAAAAAGAACAAAATACAGAAAGATAAGTTCTTAAAACACTCTGGTCTTTCTTTAATGGTAATCATTAGCCCTGTTCTGAACTCTATTGACAAAATGCTGGAGTAGTCTTGAAAGCTGAGTGAGTGCTCTTTTAAAGGAAGCACTGGTTAATTAGAAGATCTAGTGCAAGTGACCTAATTCTGCAGCTCAGCGCTAACTTTTCTAACACACAATAATATAAAGATTGGAAATTATATGTAGTGATTCATGAAAGTCAACAAGTTGAAATCTTGATTGGAAAGTTAATTTCTCTGTAGCTATTTGAAATCATCATCTTCTTTGCAGACCAATATTAGGTATTTTTTGCCTGCAATTTGATAACCAGCGTGGAGCTCATGTATTCATATGCCCAGGGAGCCACAGACACACAGAGAAGATACTTAATGGTCAAAGAATGAGGCAACTGTACTGTTACTCATAAGTGCCACAGCTGTGAGTTACTAAGTCATCTTGTAGCAAGTGCAAATGTTCTTGTTTTCTAAAAAAATAAATATGAATCACTTACACAGCTACTGTTGAGTCCTGAAAGCTATTGCTAAGGCTATGTGAATGTTTTCACCACAAATAGGAGCATGTGAAATGCCACTGTGTTTTGGTATCCAAATATGCCTCTTTTAAAAGCAACAGTATTTTCTGTCCTCTCCCCTCAGCTTTGAGTAGCAAAGATGTATAAAATAATTTTTCTGGCTGCAGATGGATATTTGGGATATAATTCAACAGGTTAGTATAAATTACTCTTCAGTAGACCTGGTAAGGTTAATGAGTAATCTACCAGCATTGTTCTCATTTCCTTTTTCTATAGATGAGATGCCAGTAAATTGTGATTCTTTATTTTTATACCCAAAATTTATACACCTTTATTTTTATACCCCAAATTCCCTATTTCAGAATAATCTATCCAAAGTTCTAGACCCAGTGAAGGTCCTAAAAAATATTTATAAATAAAGATATGAGGTTCTCTCAATCTGGCAGCCCCTTGGTATTTTATATTCAAATTTAATTGTGCTGTGGAGTATGTACACACTCTCCTCTGGTGCCTGGAGAATTTGTGCACTTAACTTCATTTGATTTCTTGGAAGAGGCTTTTGGGGCACCAGGTCAAAGCAAATTGTTAGTCTCTTGTGACAATTAAGAATGAAGATTTTGGGGTCTTTTCATTAAAACTGTTGGGAAATTGGCTGTAAACGTGACTAGTTCCTCTTTCAGGCTGACTTAACAGTTCCATAGTGCAAAGGCCGAGCTATGGAGATAGTGACCGAATAATGCAGAGAAACTGGTCATCCTAAGGAGCAGGAAACTCTTTTTCTTTTTCTTTTCTTTTTTTTTTTCCTATTTTTTTCTTCTTTTTTAAGGCAGAGTCTTTGATGCTGTTAAATAAATTAAGTGAGCCTGTTTCAAAGAGATAATTTGTGGGGATCATGTATCAAAGGGAAGAGCTAGCTGAGAAAAGCATTGAAAAAACCTCAAAATTAATGGCAAAAATTATTTGATTAACATTTTTAGTAATAAGGAATTACTGTTATATGAATACAATGTAACTAATATTCAGTGTTGCTATTTCATGACTGCTTCATAGCTCAGACACCAATGTAACATAGGCAGATGCTTGTCTGTGGCATACACTGGTGGTGTGACTTGGGTTAAGTCGTTCTATTTACTTGATCCCTGGATTGCTGGATATAGTTTATTCTTGTTCTGTAACATATCAGTTGGGAGAATATCTTTTTGACTGAAATTGGAATAAGCTGGGGAACAAGTAGTGCACTGGTTTATGATGAGAAATGGAACCAAATTAATCTATGTGGATGTTCCCCTACTAGGAGAGATTCAAACTACTTTTATTTTCAAGGATTCTAGTGTATTGAGTTACAATAACGGAAGCAATTGAAGTAAAAATCCAGCATGCTGATTTCAGTAGAGCGTAGTTTCTTGCACAATATGGCAGCATTTGCCTCTAATCAGTTTTAATTCAGCTCCAGTTTGTAGTGACTGAATATGATTTCCAGCTGATAGAGGCTTAGGTGGATGCTTACTTGAAGGGTTCTGTTGTAGATAGTTAAGTCTTTCCTATGTTATAAGTTTTTCCCACCTAGTTGGTAGTTTCACAAGAGAAACTGGCATGAGCACTCCTGTACCTTCTCACTTCTGTAGGACTTTATTTCTAGACAAGAGTTGAGCCATATTGATAACGAGAAGAAGCTGTTGAATGTCTGTTTTTTTGTTTTGATTTTTTTATCTGTAAGAATGAAGCAAGAAGAATGATCAGGTGCATGGGAAACCTCTCAAATGAGGAGAGATTGAAAAGACTGGGATTGCTACCTTTGAGAGGAGATGAATAAAAAAGAACATTATAAGAATCTAACATTCATTATTTTGCATAGAGTAGGCAGTCTGGGAAGAGCTTTTCTCTCTATCTCATAATCCAGGAACAAGGGAACACTATAGAAAGGTGGCTGATAAATAATTTTTTACCTTATGTGCAGTTGGGTAATGGACTTCTTTGCTCTGGGAAGTTGCTAAGGAGTTTAATGTGTTTTAGGAAAAGGTCTGGTGATTTATACGAATGAGAATATTCTGGGGTTTTTGGTATCTATGTAAAAAAAAGGCTACTAAAAGAGATCTGAAGTGATATGCTTTAGGTTTGCACACTAATTGCTAGGAGATGGTGCAAGGACACTTTCTTGGGCGATGGGTTATCCTGGATCTGCCTAGTGTAGGGGGGTTTTTTGGGGTTTTGGGTTTTTTTTTGTTTTTTTTTGTTTGTTTGTTTGGGGGTTTGTTTTTTTTTTCACTTTTCATTGATGCAGCAAGTTCTGGTTATAGTTCTAGATGAAACTAGATTTGAGCCCATGTGGCAATTTCTGTATTCCTGGTTGTTTCATTGTCAGGCTATTTCAACTGCTGTTGATGCTAGCTCGAATTTACAGCCATATTACACTGTGCGAGCTACTTGTGTCATGAACTGTCCTTTTGTTTGGAACTTCTTCAGCATTTACAAGACAGTGGGTCATGGTCTGTGAGCACGGTTATAGGCACAGTGGTAATACAAACAACAAATAGTAATTGTCCATGTGAACATCTAGAAAACATCCCCAACTACAAAAATAAATTACTATCAGGAGTAGCCATTATGCATCATATATGGGAATTGTTTATTATTGTAATTGTTATGCTTTCTTCTCTCTATGTAGGAAAGAGGCTGTGGCAGGAAAGAGGATATTATTGAGTAAAGCTTTTCCTCTTGGAAATCAGCATCCAACTCCACCTTGAGGTCCTCCCTAAAACGTTTGCTATTTTTGCCTGATCCCCAACTGGCAGGACTGTGCATTGCGAAAGCATCACAAGACTTGCTTTACAATCTCAGCTCAATGTTGGAGTTAGTCAAGGAAAACGAAATACCTTTGGCCTTCAGAGACTCTCAGGGCTTTATCCTTCCCATGACACATGCGTAGCAGTTAGCCGTACTACTACAGCGTATGCCCTAGAGGGGAGAATATAGTCCTTACAATATTTGTCCCTTCACTAGGATCTAGTGATTGCTCGATTATAGAAAAGCAGCCTGTAAACTATGTGCACACACACACAACCATATGTATGTATACATCCTCGTGTGTGTGTGTATATATATATTATACATTTATATGTACACTAATATATAGACAAATGTGTATATACTTCTGAAAATTTTCTGAAGGAGATGACCACCTCCTGCTGTTGAAAATTCTTCAGGGGAACTCGGTGCGCCAGTGTGTGGTCCCAAAATAAAGCACTGAAAATCTCAGCAATCCTATGAGGTTAATAAAGTTCACTGTTGCTTAAATTAGATCAGTGTAATTCACTACATCTCTAGCGGAAATTAAATTTGTGTTTAAAACTAAAGAGCAAGCTAGCCAGGTTCAGGAGCACATTTGGGATGCGAAATATATTAGGCCTATTGCAAGTTGATTATTGCTTTTGGTGCCTTGAACTCTTCAGATGAAAGTACTCTATGATATAAGAAGTTACTTGTGGTATTATACATACCATTTATTATCCAAACTATTTTTTTTTATTCTTTCCTCCCAACTCTTCCAAGAAAAAAAGGAAGAGAAAAATTGGAAAACATTTGTTCAGTCTATTCAATCCTTATGGCAAACTAATGAGATACTAACCATCAAGCCCCCTCCTTTGTCCAGATAGTTACCTGCATTGAAAGCAAGTTTGCTGCGCTGCTTTGATTCTTAAGCATATACAGGAGAAAATCAAATGGGGTTGTTAACTCACCTCATAAGAAGCCATCAAACTTTCCATCTATCTGACATAAACCTGTGTTTTTGTTGTTTTCTGCAAACAGTGTGAGAGGTTTCTGCTGCATTCTGGAAATGGGTGCACAACACAGCCAAAGGATTTTTTTTTCCTCCTTTGAGAATGATATGTGGAGCTTTACATAGATATTTAGCAGGGAAGAGAAGCTGTGGTTTCTATTCAGACTTCATTATTGAAAATGTAATAGCATTATGGGTTCTAAGTACTGGCAGATTTTTTTGTTACGGTGCTACTCCCTAGTAGATTGCACTGGGAAGTTTGAGATGAAACTACTGTATGCAGACAAATCCATATTGTTGCTGTCTGTGTGCTTGCTGTGAAACTGCTCTACAGCTACACAGTTTGAAAGCAGAATCTCATGAAAGTAAAATCAGCATAAAAGTCAGGTTTAGACTTCTATATTCATATTTATGAATTTGAAAAACCTCCGCCATGATCTTATCTGGAGCTGTGGTAGCAGTTGACAACAAATGTGCCCTTGAGAAAACTGTGTAAGGTAATGCAGTGGAATCGTGGATATTCCTTCCTAGTACTACTTGCTTGCATTGATGTTGTTATTAATAATAACAATGATAATTATCGTTAGAAACTTGGGTGCCACAAAAGGATTCTGCTGGCCTGCAACTGTTGCTCAGCCAACTGACTTTGAGTTTGTAATAACTACTGTGCACTGGATTTACCTTTGTACCCTGCTCACAATGCGGGGAGACTCTGTTCTCCCAGACTGTTGCGTTTATGGGCTGCTGAAAATTCAAGGTAATTAAATTTGTTCTTCTGGAGTACTCAGTTTATTGCACTACTGCTGTTCAAGTCACACTAGTTTGTATTCATTTCTCAAACAGAGTCTCCACTCTCCCCCACCAGGATTTTCTGTAGATCCATGACCATTCTAAGTAAAACTCAGTCTTTTTTTAATAAAGTACAAATGAAAAGGGGCAAGAGGAACTTTAATTATTGGAATATAAAAGTTCTGTTTTTCTGCACTTACTAATACTCTGTTGAGGCTTTTGAGGTAGTCAGGTAGAAATGCCTTGGGGCATGCTGCGGTGTTTGTCAAAATCAGGCAAAATAAGTTTACTTTTTTCTTTTCTCAGTTACCAATCTGTACTGTTACCTGAATAAAACTTGACACAGGGGGCTAATTGAGTACTAATGGACAGAATGTGCTACAAAAGAAGATGCTGCATAGCAAGTGTAAATATAGCAGTGTGAAAATAAGAAAAGATATGTTTGGACAGAAACCCATTAAATTCAGAGCCCGAAGACTGGATGGTTTAAAACATACCATGACTGAGCAGAGACAGTTCTGGGGGGTTATAGTGACAAGGTAGTAATCAGGAAGGAGGAACATTTCTTATAATACTTATAACAGTACTTTTCATAATAATAATTGGGACTTCTAGTGAACAGGTTATGAAACCTTTTTTCCTATGGGAATTTCATTCATTGAAGGTGTTCAACTAAGTAAACTGCCCAGAGTGCAAAATAAAAGGGTAGACTTTACTTAAATTTTCCATATTTACAGTACTTGGAAATCAAAGCCAGCCTGATCTGTATGGCCACCTCTGTTACAAAGTCCAAGTGTCTATGTTGTTTAAAGGGTTTGTATCTCATTGTTCAAATAGCCTTTTGATAAGTAACAATATAATAGTATTGGTGATTGCCTTCAGATTAGCCTATCAGGATGGCCTTTTAGGCTGTAGCCCTGTGCATTTCTTTTTGCTTTGTACCCATATTATTAATAAACAAACCACACAGGTCTTTGAACTTCCAACCAGCACAAATGCCCGTGTGTTTGTATGCACGAGATCACGTGTTCCTGTCTCTGTGTGGCGTTTTGGTTTGGGGTTGTTTCTTCTTAAATGGAAGTGGTTGCTGAATAGAGTATTTGGTCAAGGTTTTTTAAGTTAGACTTCTGTAATTCAGATTTAATTAAAATTATTGGCCAGGCAGAGAGAAAGCCATAAAGGTAGAGAGAAAAGAGGACAGAGAGGAATGAATAGAGCAAAGTAGGGGGAATTAATACATAAATAAGAGAATAAGAAACCAAGAGGAGGAAGAGCAAGAACTGAGAAAAGGAAGTTGAGAGAAACTAGGAGGTGATTATTTACAGGGATTATTTTATTTGCAGAGTTACTTCATTGTACCTATTTTGTAACCAGTGCTCTGAGTTGTTACGCATTTGGCAGCAGAGTGACATTTTTGTTCAGAAGGAAGAGCATGGTATAAGTTTTCCGGGATGGATGTGAGGATTTGTTTTGTTAGCCAAATACAAATAAATCTGAAGCTTATGGTGATCAAGGAATTTTTTTGTGTTGCTTCTGCTGGGAATTGTCCTTTGGTTCCTTGTTGTAGTTGCCACCTGAACAAGGTCTTCATGGATGTCTTTACATTTCTGAGAGGGGAATAACAGCATCACTCTGCTGTTGTCTGCTTAGGTTTTGCTACCAGCTGCAGTAGTGGACCTGCTGCCCTCCATTGATACCTGCTGGGGAAATGCATTGGAACCTGTGGTGGGAAAAGCATTTGACATATTAAAAAAAAAAAAAAAAAAAAAGGAATAGACCTTGTTTTTTAGCGGACTCCAAATAAACTCTGAGTTTGGGAGTAGGTCTGCAAGATCTGCAGAGAGTTGTTGGTTGAGTTTATTCTTACCAGAATATATTTCATCTGACCTGGATTGGCCATTGAAAGTGGAAAGTCTGCACTTGATAATTATGGCTTTATAATACTCAATTTAAATACTGGCTCTTTCAACAATTGAGCTTTAAAACTGGGTATAAGCTCTCAATTATAATGTAGAAAATATTAACCTAAGATGTTGGTTCATTAGAAGATACACCTTCAAACAGTGACTTTTTTTTTTAATCTGTAAAGTATGGGGTACACCTGTAGCATGGTAAGCATAGAATACCACTACAACAGTACTCACTCCTCTTGTCTTGTTCACTTATGGGACTATATAGGACAGGCACCACACTACATTTCTGTGAAAATATGGTTTGTAATATTATATGACTCGTATAATCAGGAAATATTGAACATTATGGAGCATTTAGTATTTGTGTTTGAATTGCTATAGACTTGAATACCTCTGAAGTTCAGTAATAAATCTAATGGAGAAAAGAATTAAAATGCTGGGATCGATGTTGTTGACTGGTACTAACAGTAAATAGAAGTACGAATATTTATTTAACCATTTCTTATAATCCAAATACATTCTATCAGCCACTTAGTTATGAACATGCTTCTTTCTCTTTGATACAAGTACTTTTTTATAAAGGATAAATTAATTGTCCAGTAAGATACAATAGAGATTAGGTTTTGTAACTGTACAGGGCTATAAGCCTCTTTGCCCAAAATTTTGGTGCAGAGAGCCATCAATAGTTATTTTTTCTTCTTAGCAGTGCTTTGGCAATTGAGCATCAGAATAATTTTACTCAGGAATGAAGATTATTTTTGAACACAAGAGGGAACATATACCTGCCAATATTTCTTCTCTCCAAAAAAAGATGTGTAGGAGATGCATAAAGGTACTACTTCTGCCTTGCACTGGAGAGCTTTCTGGAGAGGTGACGGGCTGGAAATATGGCAGTTAATTTTCCTCCAAATAAAGGAGGTTTTGAAACTGATTGGCTTGCATGTGGTGTAGCTTTTTTTTTTTTTTTCTCCTTTTCCTTTTTCTTTCTTTTCTCCCTCCAACATGAGATGTTTCTGTGGAATAATAAGCCTGGCCAGTTTGGGATCTGAACACAATCTCACTCGCATGTTGTTTGGCACTTGAACAGGACTGACAGGCTTTGGTTCCTTTATCAAATAACTCAGTGTATCTATTTTTGTAAGCCGTGTCATTGGCTGAAAAATGCAGGTCCCTCTACAATTATGGGGCATGACCGGGAGGAACAGAGGCAGCCGGGCTTCTCTTGGACTCCTACCAGTTAATTGAAATTCTACTCCAGCCAGTTGAGATGGGAAGTGATATGAAGATGTGAAAAAACCTGAGTTGAATTGATTTTTTTCCTCTCTCCCCCCCCCCCCGCCTTTTTTTTTTTTTTTTGTTTAAAGAGAAAAGAAAAAGATAATTGTTTGTGTTTATTAGAGGAGTTTAATAGAAGTGCTGAGGGATAGACCACAAAAGAGTGAGGGCTCACGTGTTACTGGTTTTATTTTCTTTTGCATTTTCTAAATGAAAAGAGAGAAAAAAATTTGCATACCTTCACCATATTGACATGTATATGTAGCTCAGCTTGCTAAATTTAACCAGGGAATATATACATAAACTATGTAAGTGTTAGGGTTATGTCATTTTAGAAGATGGTTTTGGTATACCTGCCCACAACTTTTCCTTTCTTCTAAAAATTTTCAAAAAGGTGAACACTAATCCTCCTTGACTTTTTAAATTCTTTCTTCTTGATGAGCAAATGCTCAGGATTCTTCTGCTGTCAAGATTTTTCTTGTCAGGGTCTAGGGGATGATACATTGGTAACAGTAAGGCCAAAAAAGTGCTTCAGTCTTTCCTAGAGCAGCAAAATTTTTTTCCATACCCCCCATCATGTGAGCACTTGCTGTGAGAGGTGTATGTCCCACTCATTTGGATTACCATCAGTTTGAAAGACACTTTGCAAGAACATACAGATTAATCTGTTACAAATTCAGGACTTTGAAATTTGTACTCAACTTGAGCAGATTTAAAAGAAGTGAGAAGACAATTAAAATTTATTGTATAAACATACATCATAGGTATTATCTCTATATTTTCAAAAATACCCTTGTAAACATATGTTGTAGTTTTCCTAAATATATAAACTGCCAAAACATGCCTACCCCTGAGTAGCAGCTAAGGGTGTGGTAGCACTGAACAGCATATGAGATAAACTTGTTCTCATTTTTCTCCAGGAGGAATATGGTAGGAGGCACTTGGGAAAAGCTATGGTAAAAATTTTGCTCAGCACTGGATTTGGTTGTTGGTGGGGTTTTGTGTTTTGTTTTTTTCTTTTAATGACTGCTGCTGCTATAAATTTGATCCCATGAAGTTATGGGCAACCTTTGCTTCCATTAACATCAGTGAAAGTTTAAGGCCCCTTTGGATTGGGCCTTTGTATAAAAATCGTCAATTGTCATAAACACATGTGCCATTATAGGCTTAATCCAGAATGAATTATTTTCCAACACAATTAGGTAAATCTCCAAGTTATCAGTTCACCTGGCTGATTAAGCTCATTAAATTACCCTTGTGCACTAACTTGCAAATAGTTTGACTTTGCTAATATTGAAAAATAAGCATGAAAAGGTATAAGCAATAAATAAATATGCCTTAGGCTTTGGCCACAATTTAAGGAGGAAAAATCTTTGGGAAAAGGCTGGAGGCATGATATTAACTGGGTTTGGTTTGATATTTGGACAAAGAAATCACTGCTCCGAGCTGAGCAGAGAGATAAGCGCCTTGACTTGCAATAGATTAAGAGCCCTGCATTGGTTAGAACAAACCATGTTTGAGACTCTCCCCAAGTGCCGCCACGTTTAGATTTAAGATTAACTGCAGCAGAATGGCGGAGCGGCTGTTTGTTTTATGAAACAATCACTAATGACATTAAACAGACGGTGCCCCTTCCAACACGATTGTTCATTTGCGATAAACTGAGAGAAGCCCACAAGAGATTGGAAAAGAAAACTCATAAGTGCTTCATTTTCAGGCTCTTACAATGTCCTATTGGAGGTGACAATTAGTGAAAGAGAAGAAGAATCTAACTCCTAACACATTTAGAAATTTTTATTTTTTTCTTTTGCAAATAATTTGTAAATATTAGCTTTACTCTATCTTTATACCAAGGAGCTGCATGGTAATAATATAATGACAAGGTTTTCTGTGCGGATTTTTTCCAACTCTCTCCCTCCCCTCACTCCTGTGTGAAGCCCACACTAAGCATTAACAGTATTAAAAAGAGTGTTATCTATCAGTTCAATTAGACATCAGACATTTACTTTTCAATGTATTTGAAGACTGATTTGATTTGCGTCCAATCATTTAAAAATAAGAGAGTAGAGCTGTGTACAGAGCTGTGTACAGATATCTGTAGCTCTGAAGTCTTAATTGCAAATTCAGATAAGGATTAGAAGGGGCTGTATCTCTGTAGACCAAAGGTATTTGCTAATACCTGAGATATAAAAGTGGTTAAATTCAATATTTACTAATTTAGGATTTCCACTTTGGATTTTGATTAAGCTTTTTGGTTGAAAACCCCATGTTATTAAGCTGTGATGAGGGCAAAACCAACCCTTTCATAAAGCCTCACTTTAGCGCTTTATTTCAAATAATTTATTTTGGACCTTCTAAAAGCTGCTGCAGTACTTCATTGAGAGAAGGAAAAACCTAACGCAACAAACAAAAACATTGTCAAAAGCCTGTTGTAGCATTAAGCTTTTGTTTAGCACACAGAGAAATATATTAATAAAAAGTGTTTTTAAGTGCTTATTACCGAGATAGTTTGTTTTGAAACACAGGCTTTTTCACAGCAGTTTTCACACTTCATTGTGTACTATGAAAGACATACTAAGTAGAGGTTGTCAGGTTCCCATCTGAAGTAGACTACTGCTGGGGAATGGAGCTATTTATGATGCCACTCAAGCAGGACTAATCTAGAGTAGATCTCTTATAAATAACCAGTCAACAAAAATACTAAATCATTCTGATTGAAGTGGGCAGAATTGCTGTTTTAAAGAGCAGGAGATGCTCCTTATGAAGACATACGGAAAGAATCGGTGAATCCCCAGAATACAGTTGCATGTCAAACCTCAGCCTTTCTGGAGGAATCCAAGCATTGGTTTCACATAGACTAGTATCGTGAGAGTTGTGCTTTGTTTTTCAGGCTATCACTTGATAAATAGGTGCCCTGTGGTTCTGATTTTTGCAGTATCGACTGGCTGTTGTAAATCTCACATTGTAAACTTCACACTGTATGTTCTAACTTGCTTTAAGTGGTCTCTCCATACAGTGTAAATGCTGATTTCTGAACCCTGCTTTCTCTGGCCAGGGTTCTTGAGATCACATCCTCCTAGCAAGGGTGAGGCTAAAATTGTCTTTTGCACTTTCCAGTATGTTTTGGCAACATGGTGCTCTGTCTTCCAGACCTTATTTACATGACTAGTCCCTCTTATGAATAATTGAACTTCTGTATATTGCTTATGGAAAAGAAAAAAGAAAAAACACTTCAAAGTCATGTCCTCCCATTAGGAAATAGGTTCCTACTTAAAAGGAAGGATATTCATAATTTTTTGAGGCTAGAGTGGCCTTTCTGTGTTTATGCTTAGGCATCAGGAGTACGTAATTATATTTAAAATAATAATTCTGCACTATTGACAAGAAAGACCAGGAGGGTGAATAGGAAAATACTTTTGGCTCTAAGGATCTGCTCTGCAATTTGCTGATTAACTTGCCTCTTGTTTTGAAAACTAACCATTGCTTTAGGGATTCATGAAATGTGAAATGCACTTACTGATTCAGTGCTGCAAGTCTCACTGGTACAGAGGGCAGCCAGTGCTGACGCCAGGCATCAGTAATGGCACACCTTCGCGATGCAAACATCTGCCCACTTTGCTTCTTCTTTTCTCTTTTGGAGAAAAAATCCTTTGCAAGAATTAATCTCAGGGTGAATAACTAGCCCTTACACTGTAAGGAGTGAGAGAGGTCTGATGTTCACCTAGTTTTAAGGCTAGAGAAGATTTGTTGAGTTTACCTCAGTTTCCACCATCTTGGATTTTATTTTTTTATTGTCAAATTTCAGACTGGTTATTAACATACTCCCTTTCACTGAAGACCAAGATCAGAGATCAAATAAGTAGTTGCAGAAAAATGTGAAGGGTGAATGTGAAGAAA
>NW_010318279.1:20509-23075 GCF_000700745.2 Antrostomus carolinensis | reverse complement strand
CCAGCTCTGGCCCAGCTCAGCACCAGGACAAATGTATATGTCGTGGGCACTCCACCACTCTGTCCCTGGGAGCTTTCTGTGCTGTCTTGTGACCTTGAGTTACCTCCACCGGCAGGATCCCCAGAGGAACCGTATCTACCAGTGGCAAGGGGTGGAACTGGAGACCGGCCTTACGCAGCTCTCCTTCCCCCTCACCTCGGAACCCATCCAAGGCTCCTACAAAATAGTCGTGCAGAAGAGCTTCTCATCCCATGTGGAGCACTCCTTCAGCGTGGAGGAATATGGTAAGGAGAGGAGGCATGGGCTGAAAGTGGGGCTAACAGCAATGTCTTTTACTGTGATCTCTCAGTTTGGGATTTCCTGGGAATAGCATGGAGAAGGGAGGGACTGAATACATAAGCTATGGGGCTCAGGGGGAGCTGACCCAGAAGGTGCTGAGTATCAGAGGTGGTTGCTCACTTTATGGCATCTCTGCAACCTGCCTGAGCTTGCATTTGCTCATAGTGCTCTTGGAAGTACAGGATCTGACAGTGATTCCCATGCATGGCTTGTGGCACCGATTTCAGCTGACTTTGTTTTACTCACTTTTCAGTCCAGCAGCTTGTTGCAAGTAGCGCTAGATACAGAGTAAGAGATGACAATATTTTGGTGACCTTGTTTTGCCTCTCATCACCTGCATCAGTCCCATTTCTCCACTCGTAGTCCTCTCTCGTTTTCCTCTTCTTCCTTGTTTCTGCAAAAGCTTAGAAAATGCATTTGGTAGAAAACTTCACTTTGAAGAAGAATGCTCCTCAGATGTTACAAGCAGATGCATACAGACTAATAGTAGAGACTGGGTGCAGAACCCAAAGACTGTCACTGGAGTCCATGGAAGCTGGATTATTTGGTTCAGAGTCAGGCATGGTGGCTACTATGAGCATGGTGAATAATCTGAACAGAAACCAGGTTATAGGCTTTGGCCTGCCATAGTGACAGATGGGCTGTGCTTCCTCCCACAAAGATCATCCTGAACAAAAATCAAAGACCTATGTCCCTTTCTTAGCCTCACACTAAACTCTTTCTTCTTTTATTCATTCTTTAGTCTTATTCCCATGAATCTCCCCTGTTGCTAATTCTCTTACAGCCTTTTGAGGAAATGTGCCCTGAGGTTGAAATATTGAGCCTTGCCTCCCATCCTAGAGGCAAATTTATGTCTAAACTGTATAACTTAGGGTTGATTTGTAGTTCCTGTGTCTGGGTATGCACCTTCCCTGCCCTGATTTCCTTGTACTGTGAAAAAAGCCTCAGGTGCACCTCCTGGAAACAAGCCATACCATGCTTCAGTCCAGTCCTGGGCTTGAGTAATTGGGGGCTTGGGGGTTGCGGGATGCAATATAGGAAGAGGCATGTAAGTTAATACTCAAAGCAAAATATGCCTTTGACTCACCACCCTTTATATCAGGCCTTGTTGTTGCCTCGTCCACTTGAAAACATAGACCTGAGTGTCTGTGGCTGGATTCCCTAGAACTATCTGGATACGTAGGACAGTTTCATATCCTACTTATTAGTGAGCCTAACAGCAGCTTGGGATCTCCAGAAAAGTAAGACATGGACAGAGAGAATCAATGATCCGAGTTGTTTCAATGGGGTAAGTGGCACAGGTGGTCCATGTGCTATTCCAAGCCTTAGTTGCAAATTATGTGTTGCAAAACATGAAACACAACTCACAGGGCCAGCGTGTCCTTCTGAACAGTCATATGTAAGGGATCTACACAGCTGTTTGGTGCCAACGGGATGACATGAACATGTACTGCAAATGAGGGAAGCTAAGGGCTACAACCCTCCTTAAATTCCCTGTAAGCCCAAAACAATGGGGAAGGCTGAGAAAATCTAGGGAAGGGGTAGCAGAGCTGTGCTGCAGACCACAGAGAAGTGATGGTTTGTATTAAGATGATCCTGGCTCTGTGTTTGGGTTGCTGTGTAGTACACAGCTCTCTATCACTCTTCTCATATCAGACTTTCTCTCTCTCCCATCTAGTGCTGCCCAAGTACGAGGTCCTGGTGAAGCTGCCCAAGATGATCACCATTAAGGACACGGAGCTTCCAGTGTCCGTCTGTGGTCTGTGAGTCGCAGAGCTGGAGTAAATCTCTCTCATTCATCCTTCACTCCTCCTTTCTGCTGAGGACTGAAAGAAGAGTTGGGGAAGGCTTTTCATACTTTCCCCAGACATCTGGTGCAGGCTTGTTCCATGCTGTCAGACCGGAGCCTGGTACCTGGCCTGAACAGCCAAACTGAAGGGTCTTCTCTATGTTCTTTAAAAGATGATGCCAAACCAATCTGCAGCTCTCTCCTCCCAGTTTACTCTACATTTTCTTTGTCTTTACATTTCTTCAGTTAGAGCTTCTCTGCCTATCCTGAACCCTCAAATAATCAGAGATGTCAGATAAGACATCACTTAAACACATGGTGCAAATCCAGTATTCTCATTTTTAACTTATAAATTGTTCCTCCTGAGCCCATTGTTGTCTTTCTACTTCTTCATTGAACCCTCAGGAGTTTGCAATACAAGGATATGTCCGACTGAAA
>NW_010318279.1:0-20476 GCF_000700745.2 Antrostomus carolinensis | reverse complement strand
GAGGCCTCCCACCTAGAGCAGATTCTAATGAAGAATTTCACCATGGAAATGGTGGAAAAATAATCATGAGAATCATTAAAATACCAGATTAGTCAATCTTTAAGAAGAAATATTAGGAAGTCATCCACAGAGGTCTTTAAGGAGATGTGTCTGAGTGTGACTCTGACTGATTTTCTCATCATCTAATATACTGTTTAACACTTTGTGATTATAGGTACACCTATGGGAAACCTGTTCCTGGTTTGGTGAATGTCCAAGTGTGCCGGAAATTTTCCCATTCTGCTTCAAATTGTTATGGAAAAGAAGCAGAAGCTGTGTGTGAAGAATTCACTAGGCAGGTGAGTCCCAAGATTAAAATGCGGGAGTCTTTCTTATGGGTAATAGGCAATGTTGTCTAAAGGAGGCCAAATCTGCCATTGTTGGGAGACAGTAGGACATCAGAGAGAGCACTCTGAGGAAAAGCAGATGTTCTCAGAGGAAGGTATTCTTGTGAGGTGGGTCATTAAACTGGAAATAGAACTGATGAAGAAAACCCCATGGCTAGAATCTTGACCCCATTGAAATTAATGATGAATCTCCAGTTAGCAGCTGTGAGGTTCTTGCTGTTGATCCCCAAACTGAGAAAAGCATCTGTCAGAGAATTTTGTAACTGTGGGAGGGAATGGTAGGGAGAAAAGAGCAAAGAAGAAGAAGAGAAAACAAGAAGGTGGTGTTGTATATGGGTTAAACACAGCGTAAAGAGAAAAGGCAAGAAGGAAAAGAGTGAAGAAAACAGAATAAGCAGGAATTAAAACAGAACAAAGGTAGGAGGGAGTTAACAAGGAAACCAGTGTGTGCCTTGGAGAACTGAGTGTCAAGAACCTGACAGAACATGTGTGGATGAAACACCAAGAAACAGAACTTGTAAACAAGTTCTGGTCTTGGAGACAACCCTAGAACATAAGATCGGGATTTGGTGACAGAAGTTAAGCATGTTGGGTTTGGGGTATCTATTCCTGTCCTGCAAGGCATCAAGTCAGTTCAAAGAATTCCAATTTTCTCTCCAATTCCCTGCTCAGGCAGATGCTCGTGGATGTGTTTCTGGTGTAGTAAGGACCAAGATATTTCAGCTCCAGCGCAGGGGATATGAGATGAGCATTGATGTACAAGGCAAGATCACAGAAGACGGCACAGGTATGTATCACATGGAGATGGCAAAGTGATGGGCAACAGGAGTGCCTGGCAAAGATGAGGAAAGTGGAGTGATGTGTCTAGAAACGCTGCCACTCATTAATAATTCTTCTTTACTGTGCTCTCTCTCAGGAATAGAGATGACTGGAACAGGCTCCTGTGGAATCACATCCATCATGAGCAAAATCAGCTTTGACCTGCTGGATTCTCAGTACAGACCAGGGATCCCACTCTTTGGGAGGGTAAGGAACTTCTGAGAATAACATCAGGGAGCAGCAAGTGTAGGCTATTCCACAAGGGAACATTATCCAAGTGCAAAGGGTGTCCACAACACAGGTAAGTGTAGTGACCTCATCAACAAGGGCACAGTCCCACAGTACCCAACCAGACTGAGCAGAGCAGGAGTAGTGACAGTAAGAGGTTCCACCAACAGTCCAACAATCACCAGACAATGTGAGGTGATGAGTCAGAGCTGAGCTTAACCAAGGGAGTCCAGTTAACCAGATGAGAACAGCAGGGGAAAGAGCTGGGCATAGGTCTACCTCCAGTGTAGCTTTAACCAAGGACTGGGGCAAGGCACAAGCCTGAACTTAGAGTTCCTGAACCAAGAGGCAGATGATATGTGATGGAGGTCCCTGGTGAAGCTGGATAGGGGGAATTAAAACCTATTGAGGAACTTAAGGCTCTGACAGATAATTTCCCTGGGCCAATCAGATTGTTTTTCTGAGATTTTTCTCAGTTGCTACCTCGGATAACTTGGGACTCTCCACACACATTTCCACATGCACATCTTTTGTTCTCTGTAAGCAACGTCCTGCCTGGCAAGGAGGAAAAGAGGGAAGAGGCTTTAAGACTCAGGAATTGTTTTCTGTTTCTAGTCTAAAACCTGCAGTTTGTTTTTGCTCTGTTAGGTGAAACTGGTTGATGGCACTGATGCTCCAATTGCCAATGAAACCATCATGATTTCTGTGGATGGAGACAGATACCGAGGGAATTACACTACAGATGAGCAGGGACAGTCCTGGTTTTCCATAGACACTACCACCTTCACGCAAGCCTCCCTGGAAATCCGAGTGAGTGGCAGAGACAGGGCAGAGGCAATGGGGTGAGCCTCTGTCTTTCTGATCTGCAGGGGAAATATCTATCCATGGGCTATCAGTCTTTCTGCCAACCAGAAGATAAAACCAGTTTCTTGGCAGGTCACCTCTTCTCTGTGTCTTCTGTGCATGTTTTCTACCTCCTTCTAAGAGTGGGAAATATAGAACATACCCAGTTTTTCTGTGGACTTTCATGTGATTTGTTACCTGGTTTTGGTCAGCTGTGAACTTTTTATTCTTCTTTATCAGGCTGATCATAAACCCGAACTGAACTGTTATGACAGCGACTGGATCACACCTTCATATGAGCATGCCATGCGTAGAATAAGTCGGTTTTACTCTCCCAGTAAGAGTTTCCTCAAAATTGAGCCAAAGCCTGAGACATTAAGTTGTGGCTCCTCCACAGAGATCCAGGTGCACTATATCTTCACACCAGAGGCCATGGGAGAGGAGAAGAAAATTGTCATTTACTATTTGGTAAGAATTATTTGTGGTGACTTTGATCTATGACCCCAGAGGGCACTGTGGCACATATAGTTACCTTGCATGATGAGCAACCACCACACTGCTACATGGTCAGTCCTTAGCCAGTCATGAGAGAGAGAGCTTGAAACTGAAACTGCGGCGTGTGGCAGCTGGGTGAAAACAAATTTCCATAATGTTTCTCATGTTGTCTTCTGTGTGCAGACATGGGTAGGGTGCACATCTTTTATTAAGAACAAAAGAGAAAGAAAACGTTGATGGAGAGAGCATTGTCTTATGTGCAGCCATCCAAGACTCTCATTTCATAATACTCCACTCCCAGTCTCCCCCAATCCAAATTCTGGTTCATATAGAGTCACAGCTCAGAAACCAGCATCCTACAACATGAAGATTAAAGATGAGGAGGAAAGCAGCGTCCTACTCAGTTTTGTCCTTTGGTAGTCATCTGACCACTGAAAAATAAAGCAATGCCTCTACAGCACCAGTAAGCTTAGAGCTTAGGTGGAATATCAGGCAATGATGGAAAGTTTGGGATACCACGGTGAGAGGAACAGACTATAACATGTTGGCATTGAGAACTGATTCAATCTGGGGGGCAGAGAAGACAAATTAATTCATCTGTGACTAAAAAATGATCTATCAGTTCTGCTTGGGAGAACAGGAAGAATCAGACGCATATTCAGATAGAACTTCTTTCCCTCTAAATTTGTTTTTCTGGTTTTCTCATTTCGTGACACTAGCAGAAGAGATGAGAGTAGCCTTGGAGAGCTAAAATAGATCAGTGAAACAGACCCTCCTGTTCTGATGGATTGTACAGAACATCGGGGGAACTTACTTAGACTGAGATTACAAAAAAGAGGTAGAGATAGTCCAGGTGCTTATTTCCAGGCACCTGGTAGAGATATCCAGGTTCTTGGTAGAGATGTCCAGGTGCTTATTTTCAAGACTGCTAACAATAAATTGAAGCACGAGATTCCTGTTTATCCCAGTAGCCTGGGAGAACTGGTCTTAAGTATATACATACAGCAGGTAAACAAACAGTGAGGGAACTTACATTTCTATAGGTGTGGATCCCACACCTTGGAATTAAAATATGGTGCTGTGGAATAGATATCCTACAGGGAAAGTAGTTGTATAAAGGGCATTTTTGGTTACGAAAAAGGAAACTTTTTCTAGAAATGAGGGAATTACAGCTCGCATTCAGGCTGTTGCTTACTGCCTGACTTCATGTACCTTATCCAAGCTCTTCTTATTTACAGCCTGTGCTCTTTTATTCCAACTCTATGTGAGTTACGAAACTAATCCTGATTATTTTTTTCTCCAGACTGTTTCACAATGCTACTGAGAGTGGAGTGAGGAGAACTTTTGCTCATCAATCTGTTCCAAACTGTTCCAAACGTGCATATGTCCCTCAAAACTTTTCTGTGCTCAGAGGCAAAGTGCATTTGAACTTGATCTATATATAGAATAAGTACAAAAGGGAAGCCAGGTCTGACCAGTGATGAAACATTGGTCCAAAGACACAGTAAATTCCTGTCTGGCACTTGCTTAATATCTTCTTGGTTTTGCTCACGGCTGGCAGTGCTATTCACACTCACACCCTCCAGTTAACCCAGTGAACATTCATTCTCCTTCCCTTCAACACCAGTAGCAGCAATTAAAGGAAGGTTTCTTTGTCACGCAGGTGATGGCCAAGGGAGACATTATGTTAGCAGACACCCATGATCTGACTGTGAATCCTGGAGATGGTGAGAACTATGCATTTTTAGCGTCTCTAATGGTAATATGGGGACAGGGGGAATGTAGAGAAATTATTTCCATTCAAACATTTAAGGTTTGAATTGAAATGTGTTTTCAAAATTAAATATTATTAAATGAAATGGCTTGGGTTAGTTTTGTTTTCTCAGATTTGAGATGGAGATGAGATGTGAGGAAGAAATTCTTTGGTGTGAGGGTGGTCAGACACTGGCCCAGGTTGGGCAGAGAAGCTGTGGATGCTCCTCCCTGGAAGTGTTGAAGGCCAGGTTGGATAAGGCTTTGAGCAACCTGGTCTAGTGGAAGGTGTCCCTGCTGATGGCAGGGGGGTTGGGACTGGATGAGCTTTAAGGTCCCTTCCAACTCAAATCATTCTATGGTTCTAAGAGACCAGGGAGACATTTTGGAAGTCTATGAGAAGGAGTTGCACTGCAGCGGGTATAAACTGTATATGGAATTAAAAGATCTTGTGTGCTCCATGTTCATAGGAAGTTCTGCATCCTCTCTAGTAGTACTAACGCTCTGGTTCATAACAAGAGATTTTCTGTCATTGCCTTTGTTCAGATTGTGAGGTGAAGCTCAGGCCTAGGAAGAGCCTTTCAACATAGAGGGGCAATTTCCACTGTAGTTGCAGCAATAGCTTGGTGTTCCAGCTAAATGGTTGCTTAGCAGTAACTTGGCAAAGTTATTCTTTCAACCACTCTGCAATCTTGACTGCTGCCACCCCTTACAACAGTCCCTTATTTCTATGGTTTTTCCCTCATGTATTTTTTTTGTAGACTGCAGAAGATCTTCGAGCTGGAGGAAGAAAGGGGTTGGGAACATCAAAAAATTATGCCAAATGTTAACTGGGGAGAATCTAGAAGACATGTTGAGGCCCACCAAACTCATCTCATTTGGCTATTACATGATCACTGTTTGAATGCAGGTGTCTTCAGCAACAGCCATAGACTTCAGTCATGTATCAGTATTCCTGCCTCTGCTAACAAAAAGTGTTCAGCATGACTGAATGTGACCTTTTTATCTGAGGAAGGCAAATGCATATACTGGAACTTCTTGCATGTTGCTTAGCCTTCTTTCTCTCTGTTAGATTATGGGACATTTCAGTTGACCTTCCCTGTTGAGTCAGCAATTGCTCCCCTGGCACGGATGCTTGTGTATACCACTTCACCCAGTGGGGAAGTCATCGCCAGTTCAGCAGATTTCCAGGTTGAAAGTTGCCTCCCCAATAAAGTGAGTATAAGTCAGGTTTGATGCAACTCATGTTTAGTTATCAGTTCTAGAATGGAGTCAAAATTCACAATGGGTTTACGAAATGGTCTGACCAGTTATTGACTGAGGATTAGTGACTGAAAATCCAGAAGTTACAACACTGTAACCATAAAAACTGAAGCAAGGCAGAATAAGAAAGAGAATCAGTGGCATTATTAATTACATTGATCAAAGCTGAATATATTATATTAGAAGAGCTGCAAGGCACTAGCAGAGCTCAGTTGACAAGGCTAGATGCTTCAACATAGCAGCATGAACAGGAAAAGTGACTGCTTTAACTTCCTTTTCGGGTTGCAGGTCAGACTGAATTTTGAACCCAAGGAAGGTCTTCCTGCCTCCAACACACGCTTGCAACTCCATGCCTCACCAAGGTCCCTGTGTGCCCTCCGTGCTGTGGACAAAAGCGTTCTCCTCATGAAACCTGAAGATGAGCTCTCTCCCAGCTCTGTAAGTCTTGGTTCCTTCTGGTAATGAGCAAGTACAACAACAAACCATTCCTTCAATTACAATTAACACCATCATGGACACAGGGCCATGGATTTTTATAGCTGCATTCACTACAGTTGTTTTTTAGAAGTTGGCTTTTATCAAAGGAGTGTTAACTAGTGTCTATGTTCCTGTAAGTGCTGACCTGACACATTTTTCCCTGGTCGTTTCCCCAGGTGTATGATCTTCTCCCACTGAAGGAAATCCGAGGTTATAGCTTCAAGGACTACTACCTGGAAGAAGACAACGTAAACCCTTGTGTGTCACTTGACAACATATTATTAAATGGATTCGTCTACATACCCATTTCTCCTGATGGTGAAGGGGATGCCTATGACATTCTCAAAGTAAGCTCCAGCCTTTTGTTTTAATTTGTTAATCCATTTTGGAATACAATCTCCTCTCCTCTTCCCTCCCCGTCCTGAGAGGTTTTTTTAAGTGAGCTTTGGTTTGAGCTTGCTCATTTTTGTATGCAAATCAACAACCAGGCCCAGGCCCTGCATCTCTGTAGCCCATCGTTGGTACCTGAGTGCTTCTCTGAACCATGAAACTTTGAAGAGTCTTCTCACTGCTAGTAGAGATATCCATGAATGGCATCAAGTATGAAAACAGTCCTGAGATGTGACCCCTGGTACCATAATATTATAAACCCTTTCTCATTTGTGCATGTTCTCTCTCTATCTGGTATAGACAGGTCTTTAATAAAGTGCCAGTTACTTTGATAACCCACAAACACACCTATACCCTCTAAAGAGTCTTGCACAAAATGTTTTGTGTACCCTTAATCTAATGCTTTTCACACATGTAATTTTTACCCAGGTAGGTGTCCCCAAGGTAAACCTGTGGCCTTATCTTTCCATCTGATCATGCCAAGATTTAGCCCTTCTATGAGTATAACATGATAAAGCCTCAACATCTGGGTTGAACCAGTCTATCTGGCACTTATATACAAGCCTTTTTTATTCTGATCAATAGCACACATAAGTATGTAAGTATCTCCTTTTGACATACCAGAAATAGTTTCTTTTCAGAACTGTGTTTGCATAATTTTTGCTCTTCTTTTTCTTTCTTTACTAGGAATTGGGCTTAAAAGTCTTCACTAGCAGCAAGATCCATAAGCCTGAAATCTGCCAGGATTACTCAGGACATATGATGGAAAGGAGTTACAGTAGTTCTAGTAAGAATACATGCTTCATTTTACCTCTCACACAACTACCTAACATTTGCCACCTTGCTTCTTACCTTCTCTCTACTTCTTTGAATATTAATTACACCAGGCAGACTGCATTCTCTTGTCAACTCGCAGCTTTCTATGATTCTATGATAGCTTCTAGCCTTCTGTTCACAACAGATCAGATCTTTGGTTTTGAAATAAAGGATTTGTCTTTGGAGCATGGCCTGAGCCAGTTGGCTGTTTTGAGAAGATGTAAAGTCTTCTAAGTCTGATGGAAAGCCTTTCATAAAAGTCAACACTATGCAACACTGTGAGAAAGCATCTCCCTGTTCTGGAACTGAATGGCCAGAGATGTAAAGACCCATATTCACCTGAAAAGAATCTTAGATGGAGGAGGGGAGGGCTAAATGTGGCTTCTGTTTCTGGTCATGTATAAACATAATCAATTCTTCAACCAAATTGAATAAATTCTGTGCAACTGTAATATCTGGAGGCAGTAAGTTCCACATTTAACTCTGTGTTGCAATAGAAATGTACCCTCAATAACATTGTCATATATGGCTCTTTTGGCACTTCTGGGTTTGCTGGCAACGGGGGAAGAATGCTCAGCCCCATCCAATCTCTGTAAGAAGAGGAAGGAACATTAGAAAAAAATGAAATATTGAGATGACAACAGAGAAATACAGTGGCCAAGGTTTCAAAGCTGTTCTTTCAATTTTAAAATTTTAGTTAAGTATAACCACTACATGGAACTAAATTATCCTCCTGATTTAGAATGGAGTTTGACATGTCTTCTTCTTTCTTCCTGTCCTTGAACAACTTTGCTAGTCACTGCATTGAATATGCTTGAAGATTTGGACTATGAAATGACAGAAACTTTGGTTGCTGGCCATCCTGTGGAGACTGTTCGGAAGTACTTCCCTGAGACATGGATCTGGGACATAGTTCCTGTGAAGTAAGTGTTTATGGGAATGTAGAGTGTGGTCACTGGGGCAAAACCTCAGAAAATATTTAAGCCATAATGGAAGTATCAGTGACCTTGAAAAATCCCTCTGTCTACTAGGAGTAGCCCTCTCACTAAGTATAGGATGTTTTGGGGAGACATGCAAAAGCCAGTGTCCATATCCCAACTGGTCAGGAGTTTGATGTCAGCAGGTGTTTTTCAGTAGGCTGAGAAAAACACAAATGATCACTAGAATGTAACTGAAATTTTGTTCTCCTTTCCTCACCAGCTCTGAGGGAAAAGCTGATCTAGATGTGACCATCCCTGACACCATCACCGAGTGGAAAGCCAATGCCTTCTGCACTTCGGCAGACAGGGGCTTTGGCCTGTCCCCAACAGTGTCCCTCAGAGCCTTCCAGCCCTTCTTTGTAGAGCTCACCCTGCCCTACTCTGTGGTGCGTGGTGAGTCCTTCACGCTGAAAGCCACCGTCTTCAACTACCTGACTGCCTGCATCAGGGTAAGAGACATTCAGAACTTTGCTCAGTCTGACAGATTAGGGAAGGCTACCATGGACCACTTAGAACATGGTTTCCCAAGCCAGATGATGGATCTCTGACTATAATTTCATATAGGTGTGCGTATGTAGGAATTCTTGGTCTATTTAATGAAGGGGGAATATGGTTTTCCGACAAACTTTTGAAAGCTGCATTTAATTCGTAACCTAAAGCTCTGCTGCTGAGGCCCTTGGCCTTGTCATCACAGATTTACGTCATTGTCCTATAGAAATATTAAACTTGGGTCATCCACAGCATCATGGAAACTCCAGGTCCTCCAGGGTGGATACCTGTGTTCAGCCTTTAGTCTCATCTCATATAAACCTCTCACAAGGTTATCATTCCAGATCTGCTGGAAGAGGGTAAAAAGGGTAGGTTTAGATTAGATATTAGGAAGAAATTCTTCACTGTGAGGGTGGTCAGACAATGGAACAGGTTGCCCAGAGAAGCTGTGGATGCCCCCTCCCTGGAAGTGTTCAAGGCCAGGTTGGATGAGGCTTTGAGCAACCTGGTCTAGTGGAAGGTGTCCCTGCTGATGGCAGGGGGGTTGGGGCTGGATGAGCTTTAAGGTCCCTTCCAACCCAAACCAGTTTGGGATTCTATGACTCTATTCTATGATTTATTTCACCTGTCCCTAAGACACTGAACAGAGCTATATACCTTCACTATTCTCATCTGCATTCTTTCACTAACAGAAGAGACAAGAGAGAATTTGTGAGGTGATTTGAACAAAATCTCTATCACCTTTGCTCATTTTTTTTAATAAATACAGGGTTTTATTCTAAAAGGAATGAAGCTGAAACAAGGAGGAGCACTGATCCAGCCATTCCAATGCACTGTCATGTATTTCCCTGTCCCGTTTTGTTTCCTACTTTCAGGTTCCTTATTCTACCCTCCCTTGTTCCCTTACTAGCTTTCCCACTGCTAGTGTTTTACCTCTTCACCCAACTAGTCATGAGGGATGTCTTTAAATCATGGCTAAGTTTGAAGTCATTGCTTTGCCTTTACTCACACAACTTGTCCATGCTCTCCATTTTCCCAGAACCAATTTCCTTTCCAAAGATACACATCCTGTTCTCTCCACTTACCTCCCCAACCACTTACAGTTGTACACATCTCTCTCTTTCCCCGCTTTATCACTCAGTTCTTGCTCCACAATGTCCATAAGGTTCTCAGTCCCACCATATAACCAGCTCCATTACCCATTTCCATGTCTCCACTAACCCCAGCTTCTCCACAGTTCCATGACACCTCTCTGTACAACCGGCAGGTCAGCGTGTCTCTGGCTGAATCTACTCATTTCCTGGCTGCACCAGTGGAGAACCAGGAAGAATCCCACTGCGTCTGCGTGAATGAAAGGAAAACTGTGGCTTGGGCAGTAACACCAAGATCTCTAGGTAAGAGGCCAGACAACAAGAAAATACTGGGATCAGAATCTGTAGCTGACACCATGTCCCTCAGCACTATGTCTAGACGACTCTTCAATCCCTCCAGGGATGGGGACTCCACCACTGCCCTGGGCAACCCCTTCCAATGCCTGAGAACCCTTTAAGAAAAGAAATTCTTCCTCACATCCAATCTCAACTGCCCTTGGCACAACTTGAGGGCATTTCTTGGTGGACTTGTTTCTGTTTAGATCTAATTTCATGGTCATCTGATGATATAAACTGTAAAACAGATCTTTGACATATGGCCATTTATCATAAAATCATAGAATTGCTTGTTTAGAAAAGACCTTTGAGATCGTGGAATCCAACTGTACCTGTCCACTACTAAACCATATCTCTGAGCACCCCATCTACCCATCTTCTACATACCTCCAGGGATGGTGACAACCATTTCCCTTCATAGCCCATTTCAGTGCCTGAGAACCCTTTCAGGAAATAAATTTTTCCTCAAATCCAATCTAAACCTCCCCTGGTGCAACTTCAGGCCATTTCCTCTTGTCCTGTCACTTGGTCCTTGGTTGAACAGAACCACCCCCACCTCTCTACACCCTCCTTGCAGGGACTTGGACAGAGCCACAAGGTCTCCCCTCAGCCTCCTTTTCTCCGGGCTCAACAACCTCAGTTCCCTCAGCTGTCAACTCAGCACACTTGTGCTCCAGACTCCGACTCCATGATCTTAAAAGTCTTTTCCAATCTAGGCAATTCTGTGATTCTGTGACATCAGATCTTTGGTGTGAGGTGCTAGGTGACTCCAAATCTATCTGGAAGGATCTTGGTTATGCCAGAAGTGAGAAGTCCAACTCTGAGGCTGAGACACTACACTGGGGTGCAGTTTCTAGGTCCTAAACAAACTATTGTAGTGTTATGGGCCATTGTTTTCTTAACATTTGAATAGAAATCACAAATGCCCTTCATGCATGCAAAGCACTCGGACATTCCTATTGCCGAGCTGAGAATGTCTTAGCTTAATGTGACTGGGACTGAAATATTTTGATCAAAGCTTGCTGTCTCTGAAGCCTCCCAGAACAAACTGTTTGGAACTTGGGGATACTGGTGGATAAAAAATGGGACATGAGCCAGCAACGTGCGCTGGCAGCCCAGAGGCCAATAACCATGTCCTGGGCTGCACCCAGAGCAGCGTGGGCAGCAGGTCGAGGGAGGGGATTCTGCCCCTCTGCTCCGCTCTCCTGAGACCCCACCTGCAGTGCTGCCTCCAGTGCTGGGGCCCCCAGTACAAGAAAGACGTGGAGCTTTTAGAGCAAGTCCAAAGGAGAGCCACAGAAAATGGTCAGGGAAGAGGAACACCTCTCCTGTGAAGAAAAGCTGAGAGAGTTGGGAATGTTCAGCCTGAAGAAGGTTCTGGGGAGCCTTCACTGTGGATTTTCCACCTATAAAGAGGGCTCATAAGAAAGACAGAGAGACTTTTTACCAGGGTTTTTAGTGACAGGTCAAGAGGCAACAGTTTTAATCTGGAAAAGGGTAGGTTTAGATTGGACATAAGGAAGAATTTTTTTTATAATGAGGGTGGTGAGACACTGGCACAGGTTGCCCAGTGAAGCTGTGTATGTCCCATCACTGGAAGTGCTCGAGGTCAAGTTGAACAGAGCTTTGAGTAACCTGATCCAGGGAAAGATGTCCCCTATGGCAGGGGTGGGGTTGGACTAGATGATCTTCAAAGGTACCTTCCAAACCAAACCATTCTATGATTTACAAGACCTACCCCTCCACTACTTGTTTTACTAATGGACTAACATCTGCTCGGGTGGCTATCACAAAGGAGGTGGCCTGGAAGGCTGCAGCCGGATCAAGATAAAACACTATCTCGAGTTTAATTCTCCTCTTGGAAAAGCTTCTCTGTAACACACCAGAGAGTGTCCAACCCAAACGCAAACCCAGATTTTCCTGGTTTGGGCTGGCTGACCCGTTTCCTCCAGGGCAGGTGGAGTTCTCGGTGAGCACTGAGGCCCTGCAGAACCAGCAGCCCTGTGGGAACGCCATCGTGGAGACCCCTGAGAAAGGGAGGAAGGACACGGTCATCAGACAGCTGCTGGTGGAGGTATGTGGGCTGCTGAGTTTGGTGGTACAGAAAAATAAGAATAATAATTTCACGCTCCACAGCAACAGTCACTGTATGATGAAGGTTTTCTGGTGTAGCCATGATAGCAGCACTAATGGCTTGTGTGACTCCTATTCCGCACGCTTTTATAAAAGAAGCATTGATAAATCTCACCCAGGCCAAGAGAGCCCGTAACTCATAATGTTGCCATCTCATAGTAAGGACATTACATTACCTAGTGGGACAGAAATAATATGCCAGGTAATAACAACAGACACATCATCAGGGAGATAAACAAGAACTCCTTGGTTTTACCTGCAATAAATCACAGAGATCGGTTGTAAATGGAAGATTTGCCAGTAACCTTACGCATCTCCTCCAGTACATGGCCAGTATTCTGGAATATGGAATGGTCACCACAATCTACAAATATTCCCCCCAAAAATGACCATCATTTTTTTTTAATTGTTTTGCTCATACTCTTAAGAATGTTCAAAACACTATGAACTAATTTTTTTATTGTTGCATTCTTTTTTTTTTACATTTGTTTTTCTGAAGCCGTGTTTTGCAATGATAAAACCACAGCTTTTCCCATGATAAATAGCCAGTCATAAAATTAATCCACAAAGTAACCCATAGTGGGGTTGGAACTAGATGATCTGGGCTTAGAACTAGATGATCTTTAAGGTCCCTTCCAACCCTAACCATCCTATGATTCTATGATTAATATCAAACAAAGAGTACCAGCTTGTTGTATAGTGAAATCTATATCATACATCATAATATTGTCAATCTTATGCATGACAGGAAGGAATAATCATATTTAACAAAATTAAGTCAGGAGTAATATATGGCATTGCAACTCCTCCTTACATTGCAGAAATTCCAATTTTCAGTAAGGCAGAACTAGGATTCGTGTAATATGTAACATCAGAAAATGTTTTGCTAACCTGAATGTTAATGAGGAAACAACAATACTATCTGTTAGGGGTTTTTTATGTATATAATTTCACTTATTTGCAAGTGAATTTGATTGCATAGTTCATTTTGTATATCAGGGCACGAATAACTGTTTAACATTTCAGGAAAACTTCCTAATTTTATATGTGCCTTCAGGAATAAGACTTTATTCTTTGAAGATACTGGAAGATCAGAGTTGTAAAGTCATTTCTCCCAGATGACGGGGGAGTGAAAATAACTGAACAAGCATTAAAATTACTTTTGTCAGGGTGTCTGAGAGATTACTGGTCTTGTCCTGTTATTGTAATGAGGTAATTAATCTACAGCAAGCCCTGACTGGATAGAATGAGAGATTAGCATCCACGGCTGAACAATTAATGAGCAGGGGTGGAGCTGGGAGTGTGCCAGAGCCCATGGGGTGTCGTCTTGCCCCTCAGGAACCCAAGCCTTGCTGAGAGCTAGTTGGGAAACAGGATGGGGTTTTGGGTTGTTTTTTTTTTCCACTCAGGAATTTCTCAGCTGGAAAGGAAAACCTTTCAAATAGTTTATAGTTTGTATGTTTTAATTTCCTGATGGAATGTTCAAAATCAAGCAAAACAATGGACTTTTCATTTCATTGCAATTCAGAATGACATACCGAAACACACGAGAAGGTGCCTTTTCAAACAGAATCATTTGGCTCTGTCAGAGTTTATCCTAAAAGCTGTTTCTTTTTTTTTTCTTTTTTTCCCCCTACTCTTTTAATCTTTCCCTGTCTTTTCATACTGAAGAATGAGAACAATGTGTTTTAACTGTGTGAGAAAGTGAAGGTAATATCATTGTGGAAAAAAATTTTCAGCTGGCAAAAGTTGGGAACTAGTAATGAAGCAATGGGAACTCTCCTAATTGGAGGTTAAAAAAACTGATGTGAGGATCTCACTGAAATAAACTGTGACAAAATATGTTTTCTACTAAATATTTGACTCCTGAGTTTTATGTAGAATGTTTTTGACCAGCTCAACAGAAAACAGGGCTTATTTGCTGACTTCAAAAACTAGGATAGAGGTTTTTGAAGCAGAGGGATATAATCACCAGTTGACTGTGGCATATATTTAAATTTGGGGTGTTGTCATGCATCACGTGCGGGTGCATTGGAGTGCTCTAAAAGCTCTTGCATACATATCCTAGTGGTGTCCCAGGCACTTGGCCATCATCACAGTCTGAAGAGTTCTGCTAGACTGGGCCAAGGTGGGTCCACCTTGGGAGACAGGGCCCTGTGACTCTATTAACGCTGTTGGTGACATCATCTTGCATGTTATCTGCATCAGAACCTCTGAAGCTGCAGGGCCTCTCTCAGGAATAAGAAAGGAAATCACATGTATGAAATTCCATGTTTGTAATTAGCCTGTATGTTACAGTCCTCAACTATCCTCAGTTTAGCACACGGAGGAAAAAGCTTTGTAAGCAATTTCTAAAGACTTTTTGGTATACTGAAATAATAACCATAGGAAAATTTATGAGTATTTAATTTTCTTAGAGTCCCTTTTAGTTTCCCTCTTGATATTTCTTCCTTTTCTTTTTTGTTGTTGTTACTTACTCATTTTTTACTTTTTTTCTTGCTTTTTCCCCCAAGCCGGAAGGGACTGAGGTGGAAACTACCTACAACTCTGTGCTCTGTGCATCTGGTAAGAGCCTTTTCCTTTCTAAGACTTTCCTTGCTGAGGAAGAGACTAAAGACAAAGAGAGAAGACGAGGTGTGTGAATGCTCCGCTCTGAGAAGAAAAGTGTAGGGATCTGGTAAAATTGAACAAACTATATGTATGTCCAACTGGTAGTGAAACTGATTCTTCCTAAAGGAGAAGAGTTGAGGCTGTCATAGTCCCTTCAATCACAGAGGCAGAAGCATATCTCTTAGGAACCGAATCTGGACAGATCCCTGTAGGGAGAGAATATTTGGGAATTAATAGTTAAACATCTAATATCTTTCATGCAATGGGTGTAAAATCACAAAGCAGACTCTGCAGTGGGCCAGGTCTGCCCACCAAAACAGAAAAGGCCAGAAAAAATAGGCTGGAAAGTGTGTTTGTCAGTCAAGGCTAGCTGATAGTGTCACGTAGAAGCCTGTGACAGTCTGTGTGTGAGGGTACTGCAGGCCCAACACAACATTTGAAGGACGGGAAGCTTCCCCAAAATTACAGACAAAATGGATTTGTTGAAGGCAGGAAACCCCTGTGCAGCGGATGGTGCCTCACCCTCTTAGCTGCTACCCTTGCATGGAGATATATCTGGGATTGTAACCAAACTGATCTGTTTTTCATCCCAGAAAAGCCAATGTCGGAGCCAGTCTCCTTGGTTCTCCCAGAGGCTGTGGTGGATGGCTCAGCCAGAGCATATTTCTCAGTGCTGGGTAAGTGAAGCATTCCTTAACTGTCACATGATATTTTGAAACATTGCCACGTTTCTTCAGGCTGTGCTCAGTCTACTGGCAAGCCCTGACCTGTGCTAATTTACACTGGAAATTGTTCCATTCTCCAGGTGACATCATGGGCACTGCCATGCAGAACCTGCACCAGCTCCTCCAGATGCCCTTCGGCTGTGGGGAGCAGAACATGGTCCTGTTTGCACCCAACATCTACGTCCTGGACTATCTGAACAAGACAGGGCAGCTGAGTGAGGAGGTCAAATCCAAGGCCATCGGATACTTAGTGAGCGGTGAGCTGGGACACGGCTTTTGCTGCTTTGTTCATTCCTCCCCTTGGAAACTGGATAAGGACAGTATTATAGAACCATAGAATCGTTTGGTTGGAAAAGACCTTTGAGATCATCAAGTCTAACCATACCTGTCCACTACTAAACCAGATCTCTGAGCACCTCATCTACCTGGCTTTTAACTCCCTGCAGGGATGGAGACTCAACCACTTCTCTAGGTAGCCTGTTCCAATGCCTGAGAACCCTTTCACTGGCCACTGTCATGTATGATCTGGGGGAGGTTGTCCTGTTGCATTACGGGAACATGTGGTAGGTCAGGTGTGTATAATACAATATTCATAAGAGAAGGAATCACAGAATCATTAAGGTTGGAAAAGATCTCTAAGATCATCCAGTCCAACCGTCAAGTCATCACCACCATGCCCACTAACCCATGTCCCTGAGTGCTACATCTACACGTTTCTTGGCACTTAGTTGGAGGTGCAGGGTGAGAGGGGACACCACCCAAACAGGAACATAGAAAAAGTCCACAACTGGCAATAACTCAGAGTGTTCTCTCTGTACGAAAAGGGATATATGAAATACCTAAATCTCGCTGCAACCATTAATCATGGCAGCTGCTTATGTAGATCACGGACCTTCCTTAGGATTAAGACCTAGAAAGTGTCACTCACCTTCAACTAGGACAGAATTTTAACTCACTAGCTACGATATGTTGGCAGACATAACACCAATCCATACAGACATGGTAGGTCTCTGCTGAATAACGAGGGACTGGTTTTACTCAGTTATTTCGCAGAAAAATTTCACTTCCTCCAATGAAAATGATCCTGTTTCCTGCATGGGTCCTGTGCTGGGCTCACCTTTGTATTCAGTTCTCTGGGAACCATTTTCCCATTCGTCTCAGGTCTGGGATACATTTACTTCTCCTCATCAAGTCTAGGGCAGAGAGTGGCTATGACTGTAGATATCCAGTTTCCAGGTGTTTTCCAAGAAAAGAAGAGCACAAGGATGGAGGTACTTGGAGCTGTAGCTTTGCCTGAACCTCCATTGTGACACTGACCAGTAGCTCACACTTGTGCCATATGAAGGGAGACACTGTGTCCCATGTCTGCTGCATCTCCTTGGCATGACTCCTTGCAAAGTACTATGACAACTAAAATATTCATCCACTCTCTATTTCAGGGTATCAAAGGCAATTGAACTACAAACACTGGGATGGTTCTTACAGCACCTTTGGGCCCCGTTATGGGCAAGTTGGGAATACCTGGTAAGAATTCAGCACCACTGGCTTTTCATTTCTCTTTTTCATGCTCTCCTTTTCCTCAGTGTTCTCTTCTGCTTGATCATTGTGGAGGTTGAAATGGAGATGAAATTATAATCCTGGCATCATAGGATAATCATGTGGGATAATGGAGAGGGAAGGATGCTAAGGGAGATGCCTTTTAGGTTTACAGTGCTGCACTGCTAGCTACTTACCTTCCCTGACACCCTTGTTTAGCTCAAGTGAGGGTGACCTGCAGGATGCCCTTAGCTAATTCTTGTTAGCAGAAGATGCTGATGAAACCTCAGAGTGCCGCTGCCCACCTAGAGGCAGCCCTCAGGGCTGTGAATGACAGGCTCCACGTACCATTGGTACCTATCTCACTGAGTCTCTAAGCTAGCAAAGTTTCTAACCAGACCCCTGTGATCCAGTCCTGTAGCCTCTACTGCTTTCCTCCAGAACAGTGATGTCCACATGGGCCCTCTGCCTTGTGATGATGGATACAAGACCTGCTCAGGATGCCTCAGTTCCCTCTGTCCCTTTCAGGCTCACAGCCTTTGTCCTCAAGTCCTTTGCCCAGGCCCGGCCTCACATCTTCATAGATGAGAAGCACATCCAGGATGCTTTGGTCTGGCTCACTCAAAAGCAGAAGGAGAACGGCTGTTTCCGCAGTTCTGGGACACTCCTGAACAACGCCATGAAGGTAATGTGGCTCCACATAGGTTTTGTCAGGCTGGAACTTGACCATAAGTCAGATGGGACCAACAGAGCTATTGGGGATTGGGGAGGAGGGAGAGTTAAATACGTGAGTTGTCACAGAAGCAGGAAGAAGCCAACAGCAGCTTCTGAAGGACTTAGTATAAGAAGGAAGATAGGAAGAATTTGTCCCTGCAGGATGTAGATAGGGAGAAGCCAGTGGTGTTGTGTGGGATCAACATCTACTTTTGTGGTTCCCCGCAGGGTGGAGTGAATGACGAGATCACGCTGACAGCCTACATCACTATCGCATTGCTGGAGATTCCTCTGCCTGTAACCGTACGTGTCCGCACCCCAATCTCAGCCACCCATGGTACCAACCTGCCCTAGTAGTGACTCCCCAGATTATCAAGTCCCTTTACCTTTTGAAAGAAGAAATCCTCTCTGAATATTCTTTCCATTCAAGCCTAGACCAGAATAACACTTTTCCTCCATTTTCCTCCCTTGTCCAATCCTGTCTTCCATATACACATTCCACTTAATCTTTCGCTCAATTCTCTTATGGAGAATCATGCTTTTGCTCAGAATACAGCTTCAGTTAACAGTGAGTTAAATAATATTTAAGTCTCTGAAATGAGCCAAATGGGTTTTCTACACCCACAAGAATCTCCTTTTGTTTGTTGGAATAGTACAGTCGTGTTGGACCATGTCTGTGGGTCTACTGCGTTGACGCAACAGCACAGGTCTGTAAAAAAAGATGGCACATTCAAGGATTCATAGTCATTTTCTCTGCCTCTTCTAGATTGTTTTATGGGAAATCCTCGTCCTTAATGCTTGGGGAATAAGGTATACCTATAGGTAATAGGTTATTTCTATAGGGAATACCAGAAAGGGTAGTCTGTGAAAAGCCTGAGATGTGGGTTTGGTCATTCTGATCCCTGAGCCTGTGATCCCCTTGCTGTCAGAGAAGCCTCTGGTACAGATAAAATTGGGATGTGAATTGCAGCAGCAGGACTGATGAGCCAGGATGTTGAGCTGGGCTGCTGCAATCCCTCTGCTCCAAATGAAATAGGGGCTATTTTGTGTTGAAAGGTTTTTTTTTCCTGTATACTCAGAACCAGCAGGAGGAATTATTTTGTCAGTAGGGTGAGACGGATGACATTAACTTCAGCAGAAGAATATTCTTTCTTTGGTATGTGTTGTGTTTAGAAGGCAAGTTCTCAGGTAGAACTGTATTGGATTACAAGGATGGTTTTAATCTCCCTGTCTGAGCCTAAAAGTGCCACTGAATGTGACGGGGTTTGTCAGAATCTGGAATTTCTGGAAGTAAAATATTAGACCCTTCATAAAAAACTTACTAGTACTGTACTAGTAGATGTGTATCTACTGTCACATCCTGTCATTAGACTGAACTCCTCCCCAACTTACCTTACAAACAGTAGTAAGCACAGGAAACCTTGGCATAGACCCAACCCATTTTGGTTTTATTCTTTACTTTCTCAAAAGCAGCTAAATTGCTTCTCCAAAAGTGACCACAAAAGCTTTAATCTTCCAGTAGACACCCACTGAAGGCAAAGTACAAAGACACTGAAAAATGTGTCTTTTCCTTCTAGACCATTGATTAAGCTGTAAATGTGCTTTTAGGCTTCAGATCATGGCATGCCCCCTTTCCCCCCCTGCCACAGAGTTATTGCTTCAATTTTATAGCAGTTTGTCCATCCCAAATGAGGAACAGCCATGTGTCTTGCTGAAAGGTCGTGCGGTCACAGCATCTGTTATTTAACACTATGTAAAGTAGCTGCATTTTGTTTTGCTGTAGCGATTTGTGCTCTTAAACCACACTTGAGATTCTGGCTTCAAAAAGACAGGCATCGTTGATGTTAACATGTCACCAAAAGTATTCCAGAAAATAGAAAAAAAGATATGATTTCTTGGGCAGAGGTAAAGTTTACCTCCAAACTAGAAGCTACGTTATCAAGTTCCAGCAATTTTTTTAATTATTATTTATTTTTTTTCAGAAAGTCCTGGAAAAGGGGAAATAAATAATAAAAAGGAAAAGATAGAGCAGAGGGTGAAAGCACAGACCAGTATAGCTAAAGGAGGAAAACAAGTACCCAGTATATCTACAGGGTGGAAGCACATCAGAGAACTCCCCTTGCCCTGAGACACAATCAGGCCAGTAACTCCTCCCAAGGCAGAAGGACTGGAGCCCAGCTTCACAGTCTTTAAATCAAACTGGGGAAAAAACAAAACAAAACAAAACAAAACATTACAACAAAATGTATTAAGGAAAAGCAGAAACAAGATAAGGAAGAGTCTTTAGCTGCTCATTTGTTCCAGGTGGTATCGGACCTGGAGGGGATGGGGTGCACAATGGTACAATCTTTATCAGACAGAGGAGTGGGGATGTCAAGGGTTTGTAGGTACCA
>NW_010318278.1:11821-38182 GCF_000700745.2 Antrostomus carolinensis | reverse complement strand
AATCCCCAACATTCTGTGATTCTGTGAATAACTTGGGCCCAGATTATTTTCACTGGCCTTCCCAAGGCTTTACAATCTTCTTTGATTCTGCCTATATTCTGCCCTGTAGCATCATTGGTGCGCACATGAAAGATCAACAGAGGAGAGTGTTCTGTGTCCTTGACAAGCTGTGGCACCCTCACAGCACACCCTGGATCTTGGCTCCCGGGAGGCAGCTCTCAAGACTCCCTGTCAGGCCCGCAGTGGGGACCTTCTATGCCCTTTAACAGGGAGTCTCCCACTACAAGCATCCGACGTTTCTTTTTCCTATATCCACTGCACGGTGCTGGTGCAGTTACTTCCTGCAGATATTACTCCTGTGTGTTAAGGGGTTCTATAAGTGCAAGAGCTTCAAACTTGGTTTTAGTGGTGATGGTGCCCTTAAGGGGCATAAAATAAACGTATGTTTTGTTTAGATGTTTTGAAAGACATATGAGTTTGAGTTGAGGGTTACAGGTGAAGAGAGAAAGACAGAAATCACTGGGACAAAAGAGATAACACAAGCCTTTCTCACTTTTTACAGCTATTAATTACTGTCATTACTGATTTTCCCTGAGCTTCATTAGACTTCGAATCAGACCCTCTGTGAGTAGAGCAGAGAGAATCAGACAAGAGTTCAAGGAATGTTCAGGAAAAAGGCTGCTATCATTTATCAGGGAAGATGAAGAGCATGAAGACAGCAACTTTGGTTGACCACTTGTTACCATGGGGATTGAAATTAGCATGAATGGGATGGATGGAAGATGAAAATTAGTAGCCTGTAGGACACAGGACAGCCTATATGCAGGGCAAGGAAGGAAGCAGCACCATTGTCATCTTAGTAAAAAGAACACAAAACCACATATAAAAAGTTTTTCAACCCATAACAAAAATTAATCATCTAAAAGTCAAAATAATGAAAAAGAAACAACTTTTGGGAGGTTTTGACCTTCTTTTCCTACTTTCTACAGGTCACTCTGAAATATTAAAATGGACTGTACTGGTTAAGCAGGTCGGACTACCCACTTTTTGCATTTTTTTCCTGAACTTCAAAGTTTTAAATTCCCTGATTATTTTCCCCTTTGTATACAGATTTCCTTTATCGGATTTCAAATTTTTTAACTTAAATATTTAAGTTTAAAAGGACTTGTATTTTTCACTTGTCACAATGTGGTTTATATATGTTCATACAATCCAAACTGCCTCTGTAGATGAAAGCCAGGAGTGGACACAGAGCACTTCACACCTCATCTGCTTTTAAAATGTTGTTTCCTTTGCAAGAGTGGAAAAAAAAGTACTTTGCCATTTATCTGTCTAAAACCCACTTGCTAAAGAACTAAGCTATCTACATCACAAAGCAGAAAACACTTACTGAAATTCATGATAAAATGCATTAGCTACAAAGGGAGCTTTAATGGCCAACAATCACCAGTCTCCCAGGTGCTTGACAGTTATCGGTACCTACATCTTCAGAGATGTCATATGTCAAAAACTTGATTCAAACCTTCATGAAACAAACATTAAATTTGTTAAAGTACTTTACAGGTTTAGAAGCAATAAATGCTTGATTAAGCATTAAAATTAAGTGAAAATCCTTGTTTATAGTGTTTAAAATAATCAGGAAAATGAGAAGGGCCATGATTCTTTCTTTTGAGGACCAAACAGGCTCTCACTCCGAGAGGTGATCTTGAGGGAGATTCTCGTTCTACAGTCTATGTGGCTAGTCATTGGGGAAAATTCCTTTGTAGTTGCTCACTAAACAGCTGTCATGGTCAAATTAAAATGGAGAATTTTTACTCTAGCCATCCTAATGTTGTGTATTGAGGAAAGAAAGAAAATATATTTCAACTACCTAAAAAAGTTGTAAAAAAAATTTCCATATGAATCTTTGAATTAATGTTTTCAAAATAATGGATATTAATTTATCTTTGCAAATGGAGTATCAAAGATTTAGAGATAGCCATATATGTGTATAAGGCGGGATACAGTTGTAAAAACTTTAAAGTGAAGAGCTATGTCACATAATTTTTACAATCTCTTGTAAAATTTACACACAAGAAGATATTAAATAGGGCAGTTAGGGAACAATCTAATTCTCACTAGTGGGGATAAAGTGAGAAGTGTTTAGGGGTTAATTTGTCATTCACAGATTATCTACTTTTGTAGATATGCAATTTTTCTTCTTACTCTTCAAGTTGATGTTTCCTTCTTAAGAGTCTGTCACTGAAACTGGATTTATTTGGGTATTGACATACAGAAGGAAGTAATTGAGACTGAGCAGGAGAAGCAATATATTGTGACATATGCATTTCCTGGAGCTGTAAAGTTATCATCAGAAATCAAGACAACCTAACAACAGTAATGTAGAACATGGAAACTTTTCCATATGTGAATATGTCCTGGCTACAGAACTTTTCTCTTAGTGCTCTTAAGCTTTCCTTCTAGTATTCCTTCTAACGTTTTTGACATGTATGTAAATGGTGTCTCTTGTTATGTAGGACATTCAACTCAAATATATTTTATTCTGGGCTGAATCATGATTGCTACTTGTGGGCTCACTTCTAAAGCATACATGTCTTTTTAATATTTTCATTTAAAAGTCAAGAGAGTTCTCCCTCTTGCTAGTTTTTCATTGCATTTGCCTTTCTCTGTCACAGGGCTTCAGAGATTATTCCTTGTGCTTTCATTCCTGAGACACAGTAGCTTGCCAGGGTCTGATAAACATGCACCTCAATAAAAACACTAGGAAGAGAGAGCTGGATCAGGGTAATCCCAGCTGCCAGCACACTTAACATGCCAAGCAGAAGTCAGAGCTGACAGCAGTGGGATGGGAAGAGCAAAACAGATCCTCATCTGAGCTTTCCCATCTCTCGTCTTTACCTTTAATATTAAGTGCTGGGAGTTACTTGCACTTACAGATATTTCCTACAACTGTCTATGGCTGACCCTGTGTCACTGATGGGGTCCTTTTGGTGTTACTGTATGTCCTCTGACAACTGTGGTGGCTTTTAAGTGACTAAAGTGCTTTAGGACCTAATACTACTCGAAGTTGGGTGGTGCTGTGTTCAAACAGTGCTGTGTACATACCCTCTGGGAGGGAATAACTGGTGGGTTTCCACTAGTGGATATCTTGATGCCTCCAGTGTTACATGACTCCTGAACAGTTCACATGAAGAAAATATGTTCCTACATTCTCCAAGAGGAACCATTAACTTTGTGCTAATAATTCACACAGTTTGTTAGAGTGCCCTGGTTAGACTACATATGAAGGTTTTAAATGTACTCAGAACTATGTGTTTTATCACAGTTACCACAGTTATCAGTTCCTCAAGATTCTTCCATAGAATATTACAATGTGTTTTTCTTGATCCATGCGTACACAAGCATAGTGAAGGAACAGACTTCTAATGACAAGTTTGCATCCCTGCGACCTTTACCAAGAGTCAATATTCCTCCCATTCCCAAATTCTTTTCTCTCACCCTGTCTTCATTTTTTTTTTCATTTCAAATAAATTAGATACTCAAGATTAGATATATATTTGCTGCATTTACATTAGCAGGACTATTATATGGTGTTGATTTTCTTACTATCATTATTTTGAAATTCTGCTCATATGGAATATCAGCTGAAGACAAATCACTGCTCCATCCTGATCCAAATGTCACAGGGGCTGGGAAACAGTGAGATTTTGTGTGGACTATCCTTCAAATATTTCAAACTGTGCAGGCTTAAGATGTCTCTTTCTTGCCAGGTAATAAACCCAAAACAAGATCTCCTGGGTCATCCACTGTTCAGAGATGGGTCTTTTGAACTTCTCATCCGCACTATATAGTGACTATCAATTACAATGTGGTCTGTAAAATTAAGATAAGAACTTGTTCTTGTTCCTTGCTAAATATAACAAAGCTTTCAGGATTTTGTAAAAAAAGAAAAAGAACATATTAGGTACCCTTATGAGGCTCCTCCTCAGAAAGGGGCATTTATTTGTGATCCTAAAATTCATACCTAATCAGATGTTTCCAGTGCAGTTCCAACTACCTCTCCATTACAAGGTGGAGTGGGAGGAATCACAGATAATGAATTAATGCATGCCCTGAGGATTTATTGTACAGGAAGGAGAATGATACAAGAAATTATAAACTCTACTCACAACTACCATTATTTCAAGAGTAGCAACAGATCAAAGTGAAGATACTAGGCCACAATCATCTGTGTTCTCTCAGGGGACAGCCCTGAGAAGTCAAGCTTGTCCTTTTTTTTTTATTTGTTTGTTTGTTTGGGTTGTTTTTGTTTTTGTTTTTTGTTAGGGCCCAAGTAGTTTTATTTTCCTTGTTTCTTTAATCAAATATTATTCATACCCTAGGGTAGAAGGAACACTCATTCAGGTGACTTTCATAGTCTGTTTGTCTGGCATATAACTTACACTGTTCTGTGTGATCAGATAACTGATTGCTATTATAATCTACATACACAGGAGGACAGTCTTATAGTTGCGTGTTCATCCTTAACTTTGGCATTTCTTGACATTTGAGTAGTTTACCATGTTAATATTGCGTGTACATAGTTTCTTAATGAACTTAATTTCTTAAAGCATTTTTTACAGGAAAAAATGAGTACAAGAGAGGGAGAAAATCAGAATAAATTACAAGATATAAGGACTTTGAAGCTTTACAGTTTGCAAATAATGTAATTACATCTTCTTAATTTCATTTTCTAGGTAGATATCAGGGCAGTCCATGAACTCAATTGCCCTTTCCCTTCAACACTGTTAGAACAAAACAATTTAGAACCTTTTTAACAACAACTACAACAAAAAATATTTTTAATCTTCACTTTGTAATTTATTTATTAAAAGATCATCCATGTTAAAAGTACTAGCTTAATCACCATTAATCTATTTGTTGCCAGATAAATTCATGGTAATGTTGTTTCAGTTGAACAACGCTCATTATTTTTCATTATCATTAGATTAAATCAGTATCCTGGAAGACAACATCTCCCATATAGCATATTCAAATGTAATATTCAAGGCCTTTCATTCCAAACATGACTAATACGCAAAGTATCACAGAACTGCCTTTGCTTCTGTAGAGGACAACAGTGAACTGCCTAAAGGATTTAATATAAAGGACGAATGTTTACCAAATGCAGGTAGATTGCTGTTCACCATCTCATTCATGAACTGAATACAGTATCAGAGGATAGGTATAAGGTTCTGTCGTGGAACGCGTTGTAGAAAAATTCACAATAAACAGTATAAAACTGTCCTCAAGGCATGTGGAGAATGAAAGTAAGGGTCAATTCACATCTCAATGGGATGCAAACACCCAACAGAGAGTAAAGATTTCAAGTGTCATTCCAGTCAGCCAATCTCCTGAATAACTGCTATGTTTATGAAGAAAGTATATGGTGCAGACAGTATCTTCCAGACCACCCATCACTTCTGCTTTTCCTCTGCTTCCTTAGGCTCAGCCACTGGGCTCAGAGGAAGGAAGCAAAACCTGGGCCAGGAGGAAAAAAAATCTCCCTCTACAGCTTCCTTTGTTTCACCAAGCACAAGGCAATAAATATCTATTTAATCCTTTACATGTTTGCAAGGTATTACATTCAGGAAGGATTTCATAAATAATACCTCCCCAATGAGTTATTATAAATGCTATTACACAAATGCAAGGAACTAAATCTTTTTTCCAAGGTTACACAGACAGTAGGTTTCTCTACCATAAGTGCTTAAAACAAATCTGATGGATGTTTTATGTCCTACAGAGAAAACAGTAATGATATGTGGTCTCTTACAACAGACACTAAATGAGCAAGAACTAGTTATCCTGGTCTCTGTACATGTAACTTTAGAACAACTACAGGAAAGAGCTGGTGAAGGAAAGCCATGCACATCATATATATTTTTGACTGAAGAGTAATTCATCACAACAGGTCTTCAAACATTTGTGACTCTGTAACAATGACTTTGGGTTCTTTTCATAGTTCCTTAGGCAGATACTCCTCATAATAGATTTCATAGTTTGTTTCCTTGGGAAAAGCTTTTTGTGAGAGGGAATGAGGATAATACATTTAGTTGTCATAAACCTCAAATAACTAAAAGGAATTTTCTTTTAAACTGTTCCGAGATCCTCACTTTAAGGATGAGACCAACGTGGAAAGTTACCACTCTAGAAATGAATGATGTGTTTTGAGTGTGCAAGTTTTAGTGCAGCTAACCACTACAGCTACCAGTGTTTCTCTCTGTGTACCTGTCTATATTTCAAAGCCCTGGATGTTTTATATAATAATTCAAAACAATAACATCATGCCAAGAAATGGCCTGGTTTGTGTATTTTGTTCCTTAAGTGATCAGTCCAAGAGTCACTTAACTGTTGCTTCTAACCTTGACTGTGCATTACACGTTCAGGAAGCAGAATGACTGTGCTTAGAGTCCCTGTTGCCTGTCTCTGCATACAAACACTAGCCAGCTTTGCTGCCTTTCACTTACAGTACTTTTCAACAACTGCTAAAGAATTGCTTAAGGAGCTGGGGAAAACTGTCAGATCCCCTGTGAGATTAAAATGAACACACTTGCCAGAACAGAAAGGAAAAAGAAAATTTACTTGTTCAGGGCATGCATGCTTTGGCTTGCTACTGTCAGAAGAGGGGCTCTGTAGGTGCTAGCAGCAGAAACAGGCTGTGGTTTAAGGAATTGCTTTTATACACTTAGTAAGTTCTAAGTACAGAGTAACCAGATTAAGTTCTGATCCATCTCTTTTTCAGGAAATTTAAACCCACCAATACAAAACTCTCCAAAGCACCAAGAATTCTAAGACCAAAAGGAAATATGAAGACATTTTTGTAGTGAATTGTGAAGGGTAGGTGACAGTTTAAATCCTTGTGCCCAATATGCGGGAATTTAGACCTATTATTCTCTTTCTGGCTATGTCCTAAATATGTATTCAGAGACTTCTGTTCCATTCTGGTGGTGTTTGTCAGTCAGTTTGTTTGCTTACTTGTTAAGGACTGGGATGTACAAAATAACAATAATACTAACAGAAAACACTGTGTATGCAGGTACTGACATGACAGACTTTCTCACAGATGCAGTTATATCACCTTTTTAAAATCTGCCTGTAGGTTCACTGAACAATTGTAAATGTATTGAAACAGACCAGCTGAAAGGAAGGGGTTTTTCTCGTGCACACACATTAGTTTTCTACTCAGACAATGGAAACAGTTCTGTCTGAATTAATTATCCATATGGAATCATGGTTTGAATTAGAAGCATTTAAATCAATGAATTTATAAACAGACCAAAACAAAACAAAATGTGTTGGTTTATTTTGGGGGGTTCTTTTGGGTTTTTTTCCAGAAATACTTCATTAAAAGGTGTTGTCTGTAAATTGTTACCCAGAATGCAATAGTGAGAATGAAGAACACTGAGACTAATTAAGGAGTCCTGTTAAAAATGCTTGTGATATTTCTGTAACATTTACTATAAGTCTTTATCTCTCGTTCCTTGCTTTTCAAATACATATTTGCTGACAAGTACCTGGAGGAGACTGTCTCCTCTTTGCACTTTCAACTACAAATTAGACATCCCTATTGACTGCAGTCTCTCTTAATACTTAACACAGTACTGCAATTTCCAACAACTTTGCCATCGTTCAAGAAATTAAAGACAAGAGTTTACTGAGATTATTATTTCTCAAGCTCTAGCATGGGCAGGATTTGTGTCTTCTTGTGAACTGGAATCAGACATCCAAAATTCTTTAAATCTGAGGCTTGTCCCTAGGCCCCAAGTAGACTAAGATAAATCCATTAAATGTGAAGCAGACCCCTTTTTTAAAAGTCATTTGATGTAAGCTAAACCATAGGAGCTCTTAAATAACTAAGAATGATTTTATGAGCTGTAGCTGTTTGTTGATACAGGAGGCTGAGATTAAGCGTATCACAAGTGGGTTGTTGGTGAGGCTGTTCATTGCTTTTATGATGTCTGTTGGGGAAATCAGGGATGATTAGTAGGTGTGATGTAGATGGGCAAAGGTTATATGCAAGTGGTGACAAATCCAAGCTATTCTGTATGGTCAGGGAACAAAAAAATAAACAAATTTAAATTCTACCTTATGCCTTTGTAGAGTAAAGACCAAATGTAGCTTTATACAGGGAGGTGGAATGAGCAAATCACTATGCAAGGAGGCAGCTAATTGCTGAACTTGATTGCAACCACTAATCAGAGTAACAGGGAAAAAAAGTGTTTGGGATTAATTAGGCAGGGACCTTCAGAACAGCAGCGGGAAGCCTCCAAGTGACCTTTATTTACAGTCAGTTAAACAGAAGTGTGAGTAAAAATGCCAAGGAGCAAATCAGATTATTAATATTGATTGCTTAAAGAAAATGAATAATTTAGGAGCAGAGTCAGAATAAATATGCAGTGACAGAGATGAAAGAGCACAATATACTGCCTTTCCAACATTCATCTATCATGCAGCAGTGCCCCTTCACACAGAAACGGAGAATTTCCACCATCACAAAACATAATTAGTTTCATGACCCAGCATGATTGCTGTGTTGCTGCTACAAGGAGCTTTTATTTATTATTATTTTCCCAGGGCAGCAAAATGTGGGGGGAGACATGAGCTTTTTTTTTGAACAGAAGCTTTGCTCTTGGAACTTTCCACAGAGATCAAATTCTGGTACTATGGGATTAATTTTTAGTCAACAAAACTGCAGAAACTTAGTATGTAATTTTTTTCAGACATTCTGTCAGAGTAACCATTTTAAGCAAAGCTTAAAAGCATCTATAAAATCTCCAAGTCCTAAATTCTCTCTCCTGCTTGACTGTGTACTGGGTTGTTTTCCAGTGATTTTTAGACTGATTATTTTTATTCTGTCCTCCTTTTTTGCCTAATTTTACTCTTGTATCCTAGTAAATTGACATAACTGGTTGCACGCACTGTCTGCAAAAAACAGACAATTTTTTATTTTTGACGGAGAGCTGTGGGGTGATATTTTCTTCAAATTTGCAAATTTGAACAATAATAATCTCCTAAAATATAATCATAAAGTTAAAATATTATTATAGCACTGAAAGTATAACATAACAAAATAACTGCATGTGTATGTTTACCTAATCAGTCGCATTTTTCATAACCTTATCTGAAAAGGAACCTGAGTATCACTACTTCTGTATTTCTTGTCCTATTTTGTTTATATCAGCTGTTTCTGTCATATTTTCATTTTCTTGTCTCTTTAATTTTTCTGCCTTTTTTTTTTTTTTTTTTTTAAGAAAAGGATATGAAGTCACAATCAACCAGAACAAGTAGACCACACAAATCTAAGACTACACTGTCTCCCGTTGTTTTGTTGCTGCTCTGTCCGGGAATCTCAAAGTGATCTTCAGTATTGAAATTGTACAGAAAACGATGATTCTGACATTTTTTTTTTTTTTCCTCTGAGGAAAACGAGAGTGCTGTGGCCCAAATTTTCAAAAGATAATGCTTAGGTTAATAGGAATGCATATTTCCTCCTTTACTGTTAATGGGCTCAAAGGTGGTGGCATATCAGCTGTCATGGTGCCTTTTGATGCTGCAGAGGTTGGCATCATGCTAGTGGTACTCTCTGTTGGTTGTATTTTGGCTGTATTATGTTCATATAAATGACCATAAGGGCCTGATGACAACATACATCCGAGGATCACGGCTACAACTTTCATGATAGTGTGTACTTTCATGCAGAGGCAATACATACTTGGCACAGACAATACAGTTTAGCATGTGTCATATGTTTATACGTATCAGTTGAACATAGATCCGTGATGCAAAATTGTACTTGAGGCGGCACCTTGGATAAATCACAGGAAAAAATGAGCATTTAGTATACAATCCCACCTCTTCCCCATGACAAGCACCTGTCAAAGACAGCTAAATGTGAACGAACAATAAAATCTGTGCAGGAAGGAAACCTGTACTGGTTATCCATACACTTATAAACCAGCAATCCTGAGCAAGCACTGCTTTTCTTAAGCAGGTTTGCCTTGGTAAATGGGGGAAGGTGTAACACGCACTAAGGCAAGTAGGAGTACACCGAATTGTACGTCATTAGGAGCCATAAATATTTTAGTTTTCACTTTCTCTACTGCCACAGAAATAATGATTTACAGATGAAACAATGAGTTTGCTTCTTAGATAATTTTCTTTGGTTCAGAAGACTTTCACTATTTGCATTTAAGTGACTATTTGGAGTCTCTGAAAATTACAGAAAGTGCTTCATTTCCCTGATTTGGATATGCCTCAATGAAACTGAGGAATGATGCCAGCAGATTAATAAGTCAAAATAAGTAGCAGTGAACAAGGAAGACATGATTTCAGTATGAATCTAAATATATAAAAATATATAAATATATTCAAAAAATATCTTTGTGAGTCAGGCCAAATGATTTAAATGAAATTATTCAGATCAACAACCACTCACATATTGAACATTAGCATGACGGCAGACCATATCATGCTACATTCACAGCACGGTGAAAGAATGAAGTGCTGAAATTCAGACAGTCTTTGTAGCTTTAATTAAGCCCCTCAGCACAGAGGATATTCTTTGTTAACAAACCAGTGTCCTTCTTTTTTTTTCCTGTGGACCGTAATGGTATTCACAACAGATGATGAACGCACGGGGATAACATTAATGCATGAATAACATTAAATCCTGTCTTTGAAAATTAAACAGGACTCTTTTAAATGCTGTTATTTTTTATGAATACCAATGTAAAAATTTAGTTCATACAACCAAATCCCTCCTATATATGAATTTTGGCTCATATGTGAATTTTGGCTCATAAAGTGAATTAAATACTGCTCTTAAAAACAAAACACATCTGAGGAACAGTTGTTATTGTAAAGCTAGTTGCTTTATAACATGCATAGCCTGACCTATACTCACCCAGATTCATGCCATATTTGTGAGCCTCCTAATTTCTGGATTTCCATCAGACCAGAGAAAAACATGTACAAACCAAAGAGGGCAGATTCCATGGGTTTCGCTTTTATGTTAAACATGGAAACATGCTTGGTGACCTCTCATCCTTGTCCTTTCAAAACCATCTCATTATAAAACCCACTGCAAAGTTTTGGAAAGAAAACCAAACCAAACAAAAACAAACCCCTAAAAAACCAACCACCTGACAGCTTCTGCTGTGGAGTGGCACAGGACTGGGATAGCAGGCGCCCTGCTGCTCAGGACTGAACTGTGTTGGCAGAGCAGTGTGGGAAAGCAGGCATGGCACTAGCCCAGGCGATATGATACCTGGCTCCTTTTCAGTCAGTGCTGTTCATCTCTCACTTTAATGAATGCCGTAATTATACTGGTTGCCACTTAAAAGTCAGTGTTTGCCAAGAGCTGTCATGGAGTTGTGTCTGAAGCACCAGATCTTTGCAGAAAACAACTGTGGTAACTGTGCGGTACCTGTTGACAAATGCTAGTTTTCAAATGGCACCCACTGTATGGAAGCACTTAAAACCTGCTCTAACTATACCAGTGGGAAGCAAATTTTTCTTTTTTTTCAGGTACCTTCCTTCAGCCTTCTCCTGGTGTGTGAAGTGTCTGTAACTTGAGAGAACTATAGGACCCTCTTTGGAAGTGCAGCTTGTGAAAGGTCCTTGTTCCTGAATAAAATATAATTATTTGGGAGACATTCCCTATTTCTTCTCTGATAACTCATTCCAATATATTTTAAATTAATCTGTTCAAATTTACATATTTTTAACAGTTATTCAAAGAAATGACAAAAAGGAGCCACAGAGATTTAATAAAGTGCAAGCTTAGAACCTTAATCACATTAGATATCAAAGTAATACAGTTTTTTATTGAGGTGTGTTAAAATTATTCTAATAGTTGACGAATGGGTTACTGGTGGTTTATAGATGATAAAAACATTGAATAAACCACTATTTGCTCTCACGCAGTGCCAAGACACTTCGCCCTCCTTCCCAAAAGAGGTTATTCTGATTTTCATTATGCCACACATTCATGTCAAGTTATTTTGCATCGCCTGATACAATGAACCTGCATATAAAAACAAAAACAAAACAAAAACAAAGAAAAAACAGAAAGAAAGAAAAAGGCTCAACAATGCAAATATACTTTCCTCTGGTGCAGTGAAATGAGTCAAGCTCTTTTGAAGGGAAAATCCCTGTGTAATAAGCCAAGACACTGCACTTAGTAGCAGAGGGGGCAGGAGCAGAAGCTGGCTGATGTTAGTGGGAAATAGAAGGGGCATGGAAAGAACACTACCTGATCCTTCTGCTCCTCTTCCTGCTATCAACCAAATGCTGTCACACTGCTTGGACCACCCCCATTGAAGGGGTGGAAAGCAGGAAAGAGAAGGGAATGAGATGGGTAGGCTAAAAATGCAGAATTTATCCAGGGAAAAGATTTTGTTTCTCCCAGTCTTTCTCTTTGCTGCTGTCCCTCCCTCACCATTCAGTTAATCAGTTTGTGAAAGTACTTAAGCAAACGCCAAAAAATTCATTATATCTGAAGCATGAGTCTCAAAATTAAGCATGTGTTTAAGTGTTTTCCTAAACTGGAATAATAATAATACCAGAGCTTGGGCAATGCCAACATGATTCATAAACGAGTCCTACTCTAACATGGTGGAAGGCTGTCATTGCCATGGACTGACCAGCCATCTGCGAAGTTACCTTTCCTTTACACTGACCTTGGAAGAAGCACTTAACATCTAGTGTTAAAAAGAAACAGGCAAACATGAAAACTGATTCCTGTCATCCTGATATGTGAACATGCTAACATTCGAGCAAAAATATTTACTATTTCAATTGGATTACTCTCCTGAATAATATCTCATATTCAAGCAGTATTTGATAAATCCTCTCATGCTTAGAATAATGGTCTAATCCTGCATAATGCTGGGAATCCTTCAGACACACCAAAATTTGTCTGATCATGCAATGTGTAGTGGATCAGTCTTTGTGAGCCAGATAAAGGACAGAGAAGCAGAGCGGTAAGTGTGTCAGTCTATACATAACAGGCAGCCATAACCTAGCAGACAATTTAGTCTTATCCTTTTTCCGAAACAAGCATGTATTATTGCAATGCTGCCTGACATTGCACTGTAAAAAAGTATCATCTTTAGAAGGGGTACATTTTTATGTCTTATCCTTTTGTTTGTACACAGGTTAAAATGTGATCCTCATTGACTATAACCTACAGCTGAATCAAGGATTCTGCCACTGTCACAGATAGCAGCAGTGGCGCTTGAGTGGTTCGTGAGCATAAACAGCACAATCTGAAGATTAAAATTAATCTTTGATCTTCTGGCTGTGACCATGAATTTTCTGTTGATAGCATATAGAAAACAAAATAATATGGGTAATTGTGAATGGAAAAGCTGGAGAGGAAAAGAGGTTAGCTGGGAATCAAAGACACTTACACTCTTTTGGTATGAAACTTTGATGCAAACCAGCCAGCTAAAATTGCAAAAGATTTTTATGTGTCTTATTTTTTCACTTACATTTCAAAAAATCTATTAAATTTTTGGAGGGCAGACCATTAGATCCAAATGGGTGAAGTAAACTGCTTTGTTAGTCCTTTAAGTCTCTCAAGTCTCAGCACAATTTTGAATGAGGAAAAATTATTTTTTCCTGTTCTTTACATGTGAGTCACAGTTTTCTTACTGGGTTCCAAAGTACCCATGGTCTCAAAGCACTACTGCACAGCTGCCACTACATATGTTGCTGCTGAAAGCTAAAACTTGCTGAAATAATCATTCCCAGTGTTTGAAGAGGATGTGTTTTAGACACTGCTTGGTGCATCTTGTTTCTTCAGGGATTATGAAGTCACAGCACAAAACAGCAGCGACATCAAAAAATACAGGGTTGATGTGGAGGTTGTTGTGTGTGGGGGGTGTGTCATTCCCTCCCACCCCCTGCCATCACCACCCCAGACTTGGGCAATGTGAAGGACTACAAAAAACTGCTTGCATCATAAACTTTATTTCAGGGTAAGTGATTGGATTGATGTTCATACATAATTGTCCATGCTGGATATGAGAGCTGTAAATTTTTAATTTGTAGATGAAAAAAGGACAACACAGGGAGCACAGTGTAAAATGTTAAAAAAATAAAACAAAAGATGCACTTTTACGCTATTCCACTGTCACGGCATAAGAGATGCATAAAATATAACCTAGCAGGATCAATCATACATATAGATAAGATCAAATAAGCCATATACTAACCCTGAGAGACAGATGTCCTTCCCAATTCTTTCACTCCATCAAGATAAATAGCTGCAGTTTGGTTACCTGACTGGTACAAATCAATAGAACTCCACTGAAATCTGCTGCAATGTTGGGGTTTTTTTCCTTCCTCAGTCTGGTTCTTAATTGAATTTGGCCCACTATAAAGTATGCAATGAAAGAGTATTTTAGTGTGTTTTAAATTTGTTTCAATGTTTCTTTTTCTCCCTTGGACTTCATTACTGGCAGCTATGACAGATAGTGAGAAATGTTCAGAGATAGAAATGGAGTAAGGAAAATTTTACTATTCCAAACAGACAACAGAGTCAAAATAGACATCAAAAACTGGAGGAGGTGGGATAGGAATTTTGGTTCTGATGGGTCTGAGGCCTTAATTTGCCACCAAGCTAGGAGTGGCATGAAAATGTCAAAGGTGATGTGTCCAGACATCAGCAGAAGCGGAAAATATTTGGCTGTATTTGCAGAGCAAACTGTTCTGATTTGATGGCTAACCATGGCATTCAGAAAATAACTTCAGTCAGTGATCTTGGAAAATTCCCAGCAGTGCCTGGTGGATCTAAATCTGTGGTATTTTCACAGCCACTAGTCTTTTCAAATTAAAGCTGAAAGGTGCAATTCATACCTGTGCAAAGCCTATGCGAGGCCTGTGCAACTTGCAAGGACTGAAAGCAGAACTGCTCGTGGGGTATACATGGTGTCAAGGCTATGTGATGCTTCACTGCACAGGGATGAATTTAATCTGAGGAGAAAAGGGCTACATGCTGTAGAGCCAGTCTAGTCACAATGTGCTATTGAAGAGGACAATAACAAGGAGACAGCATCTGGTGGAAGGAGGGACACAATTATTCCTCTTTCTTCCTCTTTCAAAGGCAGCAGCTTTAATTCTCTTCTGACACAATTTTTTCTTTCTGATGCCATAACTTTAGGGTTTTCAGTGAGGGAAACCCAAGGTGTGCCAATATAAATGGAGCCAGCTGTAATTCAGCCCATTGTGAACTCTTTATGTCTTTTGAATATGTAATTGCAGCTACAGGGATAGTGAAATCAAATTGGAGTAGAGAGCCACCATCTGAAGACTGTGCCTCTTTATATCACCAGAATCTCTGCAGCAGAAAGGCTTTTCCATATAGGCTCATGCAGAGCACAGAAACCCTGATCTGTAAATTCGATGCAGAGCTGGGAAAATGAGCTAACAAATGCTGTTCATGAATATTCATACATATTTTCAAAGGAAGGAATTTATCCATGTTGACATGTCATTTACGTTTGCATTCTGCCAAAGTGTAATCCTGAACAATCCAGTATGCTCACAGTTTAAAGTAAATTTTAAATTAACAGGACAGCTATTAAAAACTTGATTCTTTCCTTGAAACTAAGTGCATATCACCCTTCCTGACTTCTGCTCTATTTAAACATAAAAGAGTACGGAGTGAAGTCTCTGCCCAGAGTATCTTACTGGGACTTCTCACACCTGCAAAATGGTCTGCAGATCTCATGGGAACATTGCTTCCTCTACTAGTCACCTGGAAAAAGCAAGAATTTTGACTTATTTGAAGACACACTTCCATTTTTATCTATAACTGGAAGTGCTATACACACCAGGTATCCTCAGAAATGATCCAGTTTAATTATAGGTTAAAGATCAGCACAAATCCTTTTATTTTATGTGGGTTAATAAATGTATCTGTGATGATGACTGTGAGTTTACAGTTTTGTATGCAGTTGGCTTATTCTTCTTCATAAAAACTTCCCGTGAAGAATTCCAGCATCTGGGAGATCCCTGGCCTGTGCAAAGAACTAAAATCTGACATTGTTAAGAAGGTCACTGAATGAAGTGGAAATATCTAACAAGACATAAACTTTCAGTCCTTTCCTCCCCAAACTGCTCCTAGAATTCTGAGTTTTAGGAAAACAGCAAATGCAGCTTCGTCCAGGAGGGTAAAATCAGCCCCTACCACAGCAGTCTGATAGAGTATTGTTTTGAATACCGTTATCTAAAAGTTGAGGGCAATGTGCGCAAAGATTTATCTGCAACAAGCCTTACTTTAAATCTACACTCTCAGTACTGTATAACATGGCTCTTATTTAAAGACACTTCTCTTTTATGACCTGCAGCTGGACTAGGCACTGTAGTTCACGTTTGCTGTTGGTCAAAGAAATGCTTTCAATTTTTCATTTCTTTTCATAAGGAGCTGGAAGCATCTGCAACTTTAAAAAAAGGAGAGTGAGAGAGAAGTTATCTCAACAAGCAAATTCCAGTATATTCCAAGGTTACTGCTGTATAATTAATGGCATTACCAAATGGAGCTGAAAGTGTAGAGTCTGCAAATGGCTAATAATAAGGATTAGATATGCACTCTTTTTTTCATTCATGTTCTTACAATTTCTTGTGAACCTAATTGAAGTCAGGAGGGTTTTTCCACATGACATTTTCAAATTCAGCTCTGATCAGTGGCAGAGAGTGCACATGCCCTATGGAAAAACATCTTACCATGTATTTCCAGGAAAAAGGAAAAAAAAAAAAGGAAAAAAGAAAAAAAAAAGAAATCTTGCTCTTTTTGTATCAAAATTGCAGTAGGATATGTTACATTAGAAAACTGGGAAAAGCATTTTCAGATGGGAAAAAGTGGCTGGCCCTGTGGCTGTATGCTTTTTTTCTCTCTAAGATTACATTCACTAAGGTTTTATTAGTGGAAACAGACACATATTGCAAAAACCTGTTAAAGATATTAAACTTGCCTCAAAAGTCTGTAAAACAATGGGACGTACACAAATGCTGGAAAACACTTCTAGATTAATTCTTCTGGTGTCAGATTATTCTGTGATAACAAAATACACTTCAGCAAATAGGTCAGAGCACAGATACTAAAGGTAAGCAGCCTGATGCAACAGAGGTAATGGTTTTAAACACTATCAAAATTATTTTGGATTAATCACCTTCCTACTTGCAGTAAAGTTTATTTATAGAGCGTGCTTAAAAAAAAAAAAAAAAAGAGCAACCTGAATATTTCTAATCTTCTACTAACCTTCTACAGTAAATAACAAAGAATTAGTTCTAGGTGCATTTCTGAACCCAGTCTTTAATTATACCTTTCTGATGTTTACATGAACTTTGGTTTGCTTTTCAAAAGCCTCACGGAACAATTCATGCAGCTGACCTGTGTGTAGTGGTGAATTTCTCCATAAAGTGAGTATTGATGAGCTGAAAAGTTCAGTGAACAGGAAAATTCTGCTGCTTTTATTGCCAGTGTGACAGGTTACTTTATTACCATGCCTTTCACAGCAATTTAACAGTTACCCTGGTAACGGATTCAGTGAGGTAATGGGATCAGAGGCATTAGAGGAGAGGAAAGGCTAGCGACGAGAGAAAACCATCTGCTGGCTTATGTTCTCGGGGCTGTTTGCTCACTGCGAGCTCCTGACAATCATTGTACTTGGATGTAAATGAGGCAGGTTAAACCACAGGCTTGCCCTATTTAGCCGTTCTCTGGTGATTTGTCTTTCTAATTCTATTGAAATAATAATCAGGATTTGTTTCTGATTAATTAACTAACCTTTTGGTAAAAAGATTAGATAACGAAATTGCTGCCTATTCAGAGATAATGAGATTTTTATTACTCTGTCAAAGGGAAAAAAAGTACATTTATGTGTCAGCAGCCACCATGTCAAAGGAGGAAAATAAAGATTTAAGTCTTTATGTCAGACATTTATTTTCTCCACAGATTAAGTATATTGAATTCCATGGGTACACATCAGCTTGTTTAAAACATTTCAGAAAAGCTTTTAAAACACCAAATAAAGTAATAAACACATTTAAACCATGATGCATTTGATATTAATTTGTTTCAAAAATTGTCTCCTAATGGAAGAGAAATGCTTGACAATTCAGAAATCCACCTGTACTATGTGGGTGTATTTATATAAGTGCAAGAGTGTGAAGAAAGCAGTAAAATTTCAGTGTGAGCACTTTAGAGTGACATATGTAAATAGGCTGCTATTATACCTTGCAGTACAGTTATGGCTGGTACAGTGGCTGCAGTAGAAAATTAATTTCTGTGTAGAAGATTTGCCTGGATGTGTGAAATACCATGCAGGACACTGGAAGCTGATATAATTAAATAACTAATTATAGCAAACCATGGTGTTTAGCCTATTCTCACGAGAACATGCAGCTGCAGCCCTTGGCAAGCAACCCAGACCTGCAGAAAGCTGCCCACCAGACCCCAGGTGGCTGGGCTGCAGCTGGACCAACTAGCAGCCCACTAGCTGCCACGGTTATCCCCACCAATGGGGCAGGAGACCAAAAACACCTAAAAACTTGCTCCTGGAACCACAAAGCCAGTACAGCTAGGAAACATGTTAACCATCCACCAGTCTCATAGCTGTGAAGCCATTGGTCATGCCTTGCATCCTGCAGTGCAGTGGTGTAAGTGCAGGCTCTTGGTGATAGACATGTAATGAGTAGACAGCATTTGCTGTGAGAGGTAGCATCCTGCAGCTTAGTTGTTGCTACAAGAGCTGTGTGCTTTGCTGACTGTCAGGCCACTAATAGTGATCTGTTAATTAATAGATTTCTACAAAGAACTGTGATGAGAACATTTTCTGTCACACATACAAAGCAAGAGGAAATATAGGACACAACAGAGCATTTTGTTGCAGTGTAGTTAATGAATGCACTCTCAGATTTGAGGTGACACTTACATTGGTGGTGTTCAGTGTGCTTCATTACTTTTACTTCTACATGTTAACATGAAAGTCTCTCATACACTGAAAGTCACTTCTCCCCAGCTGTGTATATAGCTGAAAGCCAGGCAGAAGCACGACCCAGTTAGAGAAAATGTCTTTGGTAAAGAGATATGATGTTGAGAGTGTTCCTCCCCTGTTCCCCCACCTCGTAGTTTCCTGTTGGTGATTACCCGGCATGGTCAGCATTTCTCTCTTCCCTCCTGGGCTTTCTAATTGTATAGCCCTGGCAAAGCATGCAGACAAAAGAGCTTTCTTCTACCAGCAGAAAATTATTTCCCTCCCCCTGTCCTCCAAAAAATTCTTACTGCAGGCTTTTGACCCTTGGTAACTAAAATCTCTTGAAAGGCAAGCGAGAATTTTTGGCTTAGTATCAGTTCTAAAGCTTTTATTCTCCCTCCCTCCTTCCCCTGCCCCATGTGAAATTTAGTTTTAATATTAGTAATTATTATTAAAATTAGCAAAATATTATCAGAGGATCTCAGGTAAGGAGAATAACTATAGTTTTCTTTTTTGCAGACAATGACATCTGCAGCTCTACATTTTTATGAAATTACTATAGTTAACAAAAACATTACTTCATTTTCATGGTATTTCTTTTGTGCCTAGGAGCAACCCTGTAATTGTTCACTTCAATTACAACATTACTATTTTAAACTGAAACCCATTTTATCTGCATGCCAGCTTTTTATTTGTTTTACCAACTATATCTATTTCCATTACTGCAAGGCTGATGGTTTGTCTCAAGAGGAAATCAAATCCATTAATTCAGAAATTTCAAGCACGGCTGACTCTGCCATAAGCAGCATTTCTTATGCTAATAGCAAATGTACTGAGACTGAAAAGAAATGACAGAGCTCTGTTTTTTGTCATAACTTAAGCATTTATGCAAAAAGGCAAATCTAATAGTACTAGGAAACTGTAAGTGTTATTATATATAATTCACTTCACTGAGATCTGCATAGGGCCTGTTTGTGCAACTATGGTTTAAATCATGATGTTTGTGGTTTTAATTCACTTGACATTTGGGGTCTGATTTTGATCTTGGTTACCTCAATGTAGATCTGCCATTGTTCATCTGACAGTAACAAAATTATTTCAGATTTACCTCAGGCAACTGGAGATCAGGACCTGTTCATTTTGCTTAAGTTGAAATACTACGTCACAATCACAACATACTAAACTAGCTAAACAGTGTATGTGTATGTGTGTTTGTACAGAAAATGTATCACAGAAGTTGGACATCTTTTTTCTCCAGCCACAAATACAGCTAGTTCAAAGATAATTTGGGTGTTTCCAGGAAGCTACACCCTCTCAGAACCACAGAGAAAATAAAACAACCCCCCTTTCCTACTGCCTCCTCTTTTAATGCACTTAGTCCTGTTGTATCACATGGGCTGTGTTCAATTAGGTAGCTTAACAAGATAAACTCTGACTTTGACCCAGAAAAAACAAACCAGATTGCTGCTGAATTCTACGTAAGCTTTTCCAGGCTTTGTGACCTGTTTATGTCAAATAAAAATGCAAGAGATCTTTATCATGAGGGCCGAATTAGTTTCTGAGGGTTTGGGGTTTTTTTAATATATGTGTGCACAGACAGAATATACAGAAAACAGTGTACCATTTTTGCTCTTCGTTTTTTCAGCAAAACTCTTTAGTGTTGTAAATCAGATCTCATTGGGAGATCTTACACACTGGCCGCCGATAAGCTGTTGAGCAATAGACAGGGCTTTTAGGAATTGCTGAACCATGAAGCTGACCTGCTTAGTGTTTTGTTGTAGGCTATTAAATCCTGCATTGGTGTTTTAAGATGATTCTGCTTTCTTCTTTTCTTGGCCTGGTTAAGCAACTCTACCCCTATCTCATTATTTAGCTGATTAAAATAAAAAATAGAATGAGAAGCCTGCTGTTTGAAAATCCTACCTTCACCCATCAAATTAATGAGAGTGACTTATGCTGACATAGTTTATGGCCTTAGCAATTTGACACTAATTTTACAACTAAGAAAAGATTTACTAACTCTACACAGCACTCTGCTTTGGTGTCAGTGGAACGGTATCCTTTCCTCAAAAAGCAAGCTCTACATCTTCTGTAAACATGCATTATTTGGTTGCCTCGTTGTAAATGTATTACTTGGTTGGCTAATACTACTTCTTCCCACTACTATATTGGCAGTTATGCACCAAAAGATCCAGCAAAAATATTATATTTCAGCTGGAGTACTTTCTTTTTCAGATTTTTCAAGTGTTGTATATATGTCTTGTGCTATATCTCTTACTGCCTAGTTAGAAACATGCTGGTTCTTTACATATCCCTTTCATACCAAGAGAGAAATTAAATGTACTGTTTTATTTTTCCTGTGTTTGATGAGTGTTAAAAGTCCAGTATTTGAGAAAACCCAAACCAAATAAGGCTTTGTAGCTGTTGCTCCCAAGTAAAGTAAAAGCCCCCTAGTGACTAAGTTCAATGGGGCTTCATTTCTTTGTGTGGCTGAAAGAAAGAGAATAAGAGAGAGAAAGGGACTCACACATGGAAGCAAATCCTGTTGAATCACACTCAGGAGATAAAATCATAACAACACATATATCTTGTATATATATAGAAGTAGACATATGCCCCAGGTTCCCCTCAATGTGAACATTAAAGCATTCAAATTCAGGGAGGGAAACAAAAGTAATTGGAGGTCACTCTGTGCTGGAAAATGCATCTCCACTGTTAATCTTTTTTTTTTAAGGTAGACATCTTTGTATCACAAGTATGTTTTTATTTAGATCTCCGATGTCAGTTCAACTCCCTTTGAGGATGTTTTCATATGATCACTGTTTATTTTGTGACTCTTACCATGACTTAGAGTACTTGAGCTTTTATTGTAACAATCTTATTTAATGAAGCTGTCTGGCTTTAGTTTTCTCACCATCAAAAATGAAAGGTGTGAGAAACAAATGACTCATGAAACAATAGGGCCCATCACATTAGAATGAAAAAGGAATTAATTTGTATATCATATACGCAAGTAGTTATGCTTTTCAGGAAGGAAAACAAATTATTGTGCAATCTTTTCCCCTCTCTGTTAATCTATTGTTCCTTTCTTAATTGCTTATTTATTACCTTTAACACAGACAAAGGATAAAATTGAAAATTCAGCTCCAGTATCCTGGCCACATCAGAGGTTTAGCATTGGCTGTCTTTATAATTTCAACAGCTGTGCATGGGATAGATTGGATTTCCCACACTGTAGGTCAGCAAAGTTTGTTTTCCTCCATGTATTTTATAGGCTCACATTTCACTGTAAGCCTTATGTGTGCATTCAGGCTTGCGATGATGAGCAGGCTTCTAGGGCAGTTAGATCACAAGCTCAGAGGCTTGTTTGGGTTTTTTAAACAGCATTCGCACAACTGCTGCTCAGTTTGCTGCTGTGTCTTATCTGTGAAATAGCAAAATAATAACACTAAAAGAAAAGAACAGTATTTACTGCTGTGGGACTCTTTCCACTCTTCCTGGAAAAAGGAACATAGTACTTTAATACTGAAAAATCATGTGAGGTTACTGCAGGGAAATCTAAATTATTTCCACCATAATTACTGATTTCTAGTACCATAGTTATAAATAATTACACTAATACTACATAAACCACCTGCCATTAGAACAGCAGCAGTTTCTTAAAATTATTCTTTCCAGTTCAGATATTATATTCTTCCATTATCTGTCTTCTAACCAACATTTGGTACTTTGGAAATGACCTATTTAATCAGAAATACAATTTAATGTACATTTTTTATAATTTCAACCAGAAAAAGGATAATGTGACTATTTGACACTTTTTCAGACATATTCTACTAAAGAGAGCTAGCTTGTAACTCAAGGGTTACCCTAAAGTGTCTTACACTCTGGGTGAGATTCAGCTCATGATTTTAGTCATTAAAAGAAAGGCACCTTGTACTGGTCATCAAGTTACTGGAAAAGGAGACAGGTGTTTCCAAAAGGAGGTTTGTTCCCTGGATTTTTCCGTCTTGGTTATGCATGGATCCAGGTTAACTAGCCTACAGAAGACAGCTAAACTCTGATTGGGAATGAATGCCACTTTCTGTATGACCTAGAGTGGGTGAAATGTCATGTGACTCAAACCACTTTGGGAGGGCTAAGTGTGATCATTAGCTTAGGGTGAACTGAACTAATGCCTTTGTGGTGCCTTTATCCTAATTTAATCTATTTATTTTCCCTTACTCTGACCTTCAGCACTCAAAATATTTTTTTCAAGTCTAGCTACAACTTCTGATAAGTAGTGTATGAGGCTATCAGTTTGCTCAGTTGGTCAGGAATGGTCAGCCAACTGTAAAGCTATTTACATTGTATTTGAGGGGTTTGTTCTCAGATCAGTGCACAAACAGAATTCCCATTAACAGTAATACAAGTTACGAGCAGGCATGAAAGTAAAGAAACTCCCTAATTAGAAATAATGAAACACCGTACTGTGGTAGTTCTGAAAGGCAGTGATGCCCTTGCTTACTTTGATATAAAATGAACACACCAACTAAAAATGAAACATTAAGCTCATAAAATGGAGCAAAAGTAACTTACAGTTACTACAGTCCTATATGCAACCTCTTCACAAAGAGGTGTGCAGATTTCACTATACTGCTGCAAATACCTGCTTTACAAAAATCCACTTTGCAAGGTGAATCAAAAAAATATATATGTGGACTTGAATATGTCTTCTACATTTAACACAAAAGCACACGAAAGAAGAAAACCTAGGGAATTTATATCAGTACCTGGCTGTTTACTGTCATCCCGATACTGCCAGAAACCAAGCTGGCTAATGCCTTTCATAAACCCATCAAGCATTACTTTTAAGTTAGCTCTTCTGTTTTTCTCCCAACTAATTTTTTGACAGTGCTCCTCTGGAGCCCCATTTCTGCAGGGTTGCCAACATATGATTTCCTAAATTACTCATGGTCAGTTTATGCCTACTTATTTCTATTTTAGCTTAAACAGTTCTTTTCCTTCAGTTGTGTTTGATGTGTATTGTATTTAGCGTATTTACAGAATACAGCCTTCATTTCTTAGGCTGAGGAAGCCAATTGCTTTTTAGCATTCCTGTGTTACACAAACTGTCCATTTTTATGGTCCACCAAGAAAACACTATTTTTAAGGCCATCCTAGAAGGCAGAACTAATTTTGCCTAAACTTATCTTCTTTGAATATGGGTTTAGAATTGTTTTCCAGATAAGGTCTCACCATTGCTTTACAGATAAATAATACTTCCTTTGCAGGAGTATGTTTTGAAATACCCTAGGTTTTAAATTGCTTTGTTTCACAGACAGTTTATATTAATCACTTGTAGTCATTCTCTGTTTAAAGAAATACATCTCTTTGTTTCTATATATGCTCAAAATTGATGAGGCCACATCTTGTTGCAGAAATTCTTGTTATCTCCAAGCACATGACCTTGACTTTTGTATCCTTTTTCTTTACATGTCAGCCCTCGGAGTAAGCCAGTGTGTTAATGAACCTACTGTGCAACGATAAATGCTTCCTAATTTGATCCTCTTTTGAGGCATGTGCTCCAGTTTGGAATATACTGCTTGGAATATTATATTAGTATTGTTAACAGAACTATCAAATGAAACCAGTCCAAAGACTGATCCTTTAGAACAGGCCAGGGTATCCTCTTCTGACCCAACAGCTGTTTTCAAACAACCTTTGGACATTTCCCTTTATTTATCATCTCAGTGTTCTTACAGTTCTTGCCTCTCTCCGCAGAGAGATAGTTTTCCACACAGTACCATGTTGCATTTCACAGAATCACAGAATCACAGAATATTAGGGATTGGAAGGGACCTCAAAAGATCATCTAGTCCAATCCCCCTGCCGGAGCAGGAAAAAACTTTCTTTGGACTTTACAATATTTTCTTACAAATTTTAAGAAATTCCACTGTGTTTGAAATTATTAGTTGTTCAGCAAAATCTTGGTTTTGGATATAAATTGCCCACTAATACTTAAAAAAAAATGTTGAAGTTTGTTTTGATTATTTCAGCATTTAAAACCTGAACAATTGGTTATATTGTTTTGTTCCTTGAGTATATTAAATTCTTAGCAGGCTTTGTGTAAAACTTGCCACTACTCATTTGAAAAGTCTCTTCATAAATATTCCACTATAGGTGCTTAAGCTACTCTGTTTCAGCACATGTGACTGCAGGACATTTATTCTGTTCTACTAAAATATCTAAAATGTCTGCAGAAAGCACAAAACAGATTGCTTAGAAACAAGCAAGGGAAGTTTCTATTACAAATTGTCTATGAATGCTTGGAATAATTTTAACAGTATTAATCTCACTACTTTAAAGCCATTGACAGGATTAAAATAATAACACGTTTATATCTGCAGAAAATATTTGGTTTTGGTTCCCCTTTGGAAACTTGAGAAAACCCAAGTTTTTCTGTTAAATCAAAATGTTGTATCTTGGCAAACATAAATCCTAGAGTCTGGTAGGAAAAGAAAGTATGACAGGCTGATGGCTAGGCAATTTTTACAGAGGGCATGGGAGGGGGATAATTTGGTTTAATTCAGATCCCATCTCATTACTACATTTGGGTTAGTAAGATTTTAGTGGGAGAGGTTCCTAAGTTAACACAGTTCTTGTTTTCTACCTTTGTTGATATATTTTATTTCTGTAGGTCATCTTTGACTTAATAAAGGGCAGTTTTTGCTGGAAATAAATAATATTACATTAAGGGACTTGTGTTTGGGAAATGTTGGAAAGAAGACCCTAAAATCTGACTTCAGAAGAAACTGAGTGATAAACAAAGGAGATGGACTTCAGGATCCAGCTGAAGACAAAGACATGAATTCTTTTTCAGTCTTCCACAACAGATGGGTTAACACTGGGAGAACCACATAGTCCAAGTGTCACTAGGCTTCATGCTAGTTTTCTAAAGAAAATGTATTTATTTTAACAATATTTTGACAGCAAGATTAGAATTGCTGATCCAAACATTTGCTTTTTTATCTATGTTTTAATAGTTAACACACATGACTAGATTTGTCCATCACTAATAATATTTCTGTATCTACGGTGAACAATGCTTCCTAAGTATGTCAGCCTTCTTTCTCTACCATTAAACATAAAGATCTTTAAAGAATAGGTTCAAAAAGAGCAGAAAAAAATATGTACTTTTCAGGGAAAACCCTTCTCAAGTAAATAAATAAATAAAATCCTTGAACCACCAGGAAGTTTTTTCTTGGTTGCTCTGAAATGAGGATCCAAACAAAATTTTCATGCTAAATCTTGAAGTCATGCCCATCTAGAAAACCTGAACACATTCTTGGTACAT
>NW_010318278.1:0-11794 GCF_000700745.2 Antrostomus carolinensis | reverse complement strand
AGAGTGTTTAGAGAATAGGTAATCAGAAAGAAGAGATATTCAAGCATCCAAAGGTAAGAAATAAATAATTAACCAAAGTTTTCTATTTTGTCTGTTTGGTCATATCACGTCTTCTGTATTTCATAAGAAGGTAAAAATCCGTTTATTTTTCAATGTTTTATTCATTTAGAAAATTTATCAAGGATGTTCCCTTAGCCTCTGTAGTCAATGGAGGCAGTGACAGTTAAATCCCCAACATGTACAATTGCTGACTACTGTGTACTTTTGGCAACTAGTTAAGTAGCCTGGACTTGCTGAGAACTCAACCTTCCATACCTTTTCTCCCAAATTCCACAGCAGCAAGACCTACAACATATACGCTAGCCATTATTTCTAGTTCTTTAAATTTTGCAAGCTAATATTTTTCTGCAATTTCACCAGCCCTATTCTTACTAATTGCTCTGAGCAAACACTGCTTCTTCCACGCTGTTCATGACACTTTTAATGCTACGAGAGATTAAAATTTCTTAGCCTTTGCAAGGTTTGTTTTTGTTCCTCTCCACTTTTCAAAATTGTGACATAGTTGAAGGGGAAGCCATGATAAAGTCTTTTTACAGCTCTTGCTGTGCTCTTCTGTAGTCAGGCCTTGTGGAAAAGCTTCTATTTTCTGCCTTGATCAACACACACTACAGTCATCTCCTGGGAAACATTTCAGAAACTATGTCTAAGACAACCAAGTAGTATATTTGCATTTAGAGCCTTCATTGCAACAGATACATGCATTCTAAAAATGTATAAAGAAATATGTAATAAATAAAAAAATCTGACTTCTTTAAAACTAACTGAAGGAAATAGTTCTTAGTCCTGGATGCTTTCTAGCAAGTTATACTTTATGCTTATTACAGTGCATTGATGTAAGCCCCAGCCCACCAAAGTCAGTGGAGCATCGTAGCAATGGCTGTACTTTCTTAAAGCCCTGCACAATGCTGTCAGTTAAAAACTACTTCAGCACTACCATGACACTCCCACAGCAGTGCACCTCAATTCACCTTTTGCCCAGGAGCATAAAAAGATAAGCAATCGAAGACTGATCTGCAATAATTTATGTTAGCTGAATACTTCTTTGGGTTGTGGTAACTGTTTGCTGTTTTCTTGGCTGCAGACCAGCTGATGCTCCTTACAGTCCTCTGCGCTGAGGGCAAGCACAGATGTACATTTTTTATCATCACTTGTTATGCTGCTCAGGCCAGTACAATGATCCAGGCTGAAATTCCCCACCACGTCCTTTTTTAACTTGGCTTCTAAGTGAACTCATCTAATTGATATTCTTTTTTTAAACATTCATTTAGTTCTGCAGGACAATTTAAAAGCAAAATTAACAAGTACATAGAAGACGTGTTCTCAATAATTTTTTCTGAGTGTTCAAAAAGCCCAAAGCTTTGGGAGACTCCAGTGACTGCTGATCAAATCTGTCTGTGTCCAGGCTGGGTCCACCCTGGTGTAAACAGGATTAGCCAGTGCAGTGCCAGAAAGTCTGGCAGCTCTGTTATGCATGGCCTCACATACCCACACGAGCTGTGTGTCTGAAGTCTTGGTTCTTGTAAGCCCACAGCTGGCTGGTTCCTTCTCTGAAGTGGAATATTTTCCTCTTTACTAGAAGGCACAAAATCTAATAGTACTGGCTTGAATGGGCCTGCCCCAAAGTCTCAGATATTCAGAAGAACCTCAGTCTTCTCAGCAGCTCTCCAAGAAACGATTAGAAACCTGCCTGAGCTTTGACTGCAGCTATGAACATTTTGGATTCTTGATACTTCTGAACAGTTTTAAATACAATCACTAGGCAGAAGGAATAGCAAGTAACTTTGATTTGTTGGTTTTGTAAATATGCACATCTAGGTGATCATTATCAATGACAGCACAGGGACAAGCATGCTTTTCTGCCTGTTTTTGTAATGACAGTAGCACTAGTACTAACAGGAACCAGGTCACTTACCCTAGTCTGAGCCGTGGTTGCTGTGAGTGCACATTAAATAGTTAATTCCATTTACACAGCCCTGCAGTCCTGTCCTGTTGCTGTTTTTTTATGTGTATATCACCTCTACAGTCTTTCCTTCAGTTTTTTTTTTTTTTTTTTTTTTTTGGCCTCAGTTTGCATAGCAGACATTTAACATGTCTAAACTGTTCAGCTCACAATCTTTCAACTTGAAAGGTGTTTTACCTTTTTCTCTGATCGGGTAACTGCTGTCTGGATGTTCTCTACTGCTTTCCTTGTAGGTTTTCTAATGTAATTTCTTTTCTTTTTTTTTTTTTTTTTTTTTAAAAAAAAAAAAAGAGAGAGAGGAAAAAAGAAGGAAAATCAGTCATTTCTCTATTTGGGTCCTCCACTCTTATAGAGGTAAGCCAGTTATGGGCATATAATGCAGAGTTCTTCATTTTTTTTAAGAATTCCCGGTCCACAACTGCAGAAAGCACAACTGAGACTCTGAGAAATACAGGATCTGAGTGTTTTTCCAGGCTGTGTTAGAGACTAGCCACATCAGGAGTCTGTACTCTCAGTCCAGCTGTAAGGGAAGTTAACATGCATAACCTTTCATTAGCACAATTCAACAATGAGTGAGCCATTCTCAGCCCTCTTCACTCATACAAGAAAGCTTAGTACAAGGCAGGAAGAAAGGACTGAAACTTTTAGCCTGAATATATTTGTTCTTGAAAAGTTTGAAAGTAAGTGAAAATAGCACTGTATACAGGCAAATGTTAGGAATATGTCTCACTGTTTTAAGATTGACCTGAAACATACGTATGATCCTTTAGGAGCTTCTAAATACCATGATCTCATTTTCAGATTGATGGAAGAAAAGACCTGTACATAATTCATCTGTATGTTTACTACAGTGTTGAGGGGGAAAAAATCTTCCATTAAAGGTAGTTTTAGATGGATTTCCAGATATTTATGTTTCTAAAACACTGTACTTTGTGACTGTGATTGGAAAGACCAGCCAAACATGTTATCTTGATTTCCTGACTATTGCATCATACACCTGGATTATTATTCTTTTCAAGTGCAATAATTTGTTGTTACAGATATAGATTAAAAATAATAGAGAGAATAAAGATATATAAGCACACACTTAAATAATTTTTATTGATAGTAAATTTTTCACCTGAAAAATCTATAGTATCATGTTTTGTCTGTGTATATACTTTCTACTAGGCTAAAAGTTGAGGGATATTTAACTTGATTATAGATAATGTATTATAAGGTACTAGTCAGGAATATATGTAAGTCCTCTTTTAATATTAACTACTGACTCTACTCATTCACTACTGGGAATCAGTCTGGCACATGTAACTTATAATAATTATGCCATATTGCAACTGTGCACTGAGTATCATAACCTCGTAGTAAAATTGGCCCATGTTGATGCATTGTATTTACGAGGTAAATAGCAGGTCAAAAAGTGGCATGCCACAGATGTCTGAAAGGGGTTGTTCTTGACAGAAACTTTGTGCCTGCTAAATGCATAATCAGTGCTGTAGAGTTAGCTATTGCTGTTTTTAGGGGTGTGAACCCCACTGAAAGCTCAATCTTGCAAAAGCTTGGGGTTTATTATTGTGAAAATCAAGTAGAAAAATTTTGCCAGATCCCATTCTGTTTCTGGATGCTTCTCAGTAAAAGATGCACATTTCCAAATAGTGAATGATGGATTGTGTAGTGGAAATCAGGACAGAAAATGAAAATAAAGGTTTTGCAACATCTAACATGCAGGCCCAGTTCACACTGCTTCATGAAAAAGCACTGGGGAAGTGTGGAGGAATTTGTTGTAAAATATTGGAAGTATTAGTAAAAATTGCAAAAGTGCAGTTTTACAATACTAAGAAATTTAATGTATTAGTGAAAGCTAGAAGTGGACAATGGCAGAACAGCACCTATATTTTAACCAAGGGGTTGAAGGCAGTATATGGAAAGGAACAGAGGGTGGTCTTTCTGACACAGAAGTTTTTATTTGGTACTGTGTAAAGTCTTAAACAGATTTTTTTAGAAAAGTGTAATTAAGGGCATGGAGACAACTGAAAATAATAAAATACAGTGTAGTTTTACTGAAGGCAGATTTTGTGAGAGTAATTTATTTATTATTTTTTTTAATACAACTGATTTATTTGGTAAGGTTAATGCAGTGGACCCAATCTATTAGTAGAGTGTTTCCTACAATGTTCTGTAGTATATCATCATGTAAGATGGAGATGATGGCCATTGATATGGGAATGATGATGAGGGAAGAAACTAAAAGGGAAACAACATATACTTAAGGGAGAATTATCAGCCTGTTGACCAGGGGTTTTCCTTAGAATATTCAGAATATTCTGATTTGTATGGTGATTTCAGACTAAAGAGCAGACGTGTAGGTGAAATATAGAGATGGTGCATGCTGACTGCTACATTCCTGGCAGCAAAATAAAGGAATGTAGCACCTATAAAAGGGATAAAACTGAGGGTGTGGTGTGGGTGGGCAGGGAATAAGAAGCCCTGTTTGCATGATGGACTTCCTCTCCAGACATTGTGGTCCTGTGTAGAAAGTATTTAGTGACCTTCAGCTCTTCCTGGTTGCCACTCACATTCCCTTGCTCATGGGTGTCTCTTCAAGTGCTTGCAGCACTTCCCAACCCATTTGTTCCCCCTCCTAAACCCAAAACCAGGAGCGGAGTTGAAAGGACCTCTGCCTATTCACACCAGTATGACCTGCACTCACAACAAAAAAAATCCTTAAATTTAGACCCATTCAGCCTTTGCTCCTTCTTCAGATACAAAAGTAGTATTTTACATCTGCTTTTCATACCCAGATTTACAGAAGTGGGGGTACCTGCACTCCTGGGCCTAGTGGTGGGGCACGCCTTGCTCTGGGTCATATCTCCCTCATTCAGGCAACCAGGGAGCAGCACTTGTACCAGACACTCTTCTCTGCTTCTCAGGCAGAAATTCTCAACAAATATTCAACTTAAAAAGAAAAAAACTTGGCTGGAAGTCTCAGGGTGAAAGGTGTAGGCATGTGGTAACCAAGTGCTACATTACTGAGGAAAATACCATTACCCAGGAAGTCCAGGATGACCTTGTAGACATGGAATATAAATAGGAATTACATTTCAGAGCACAAAATGCGAAGTCATGCACTCAGGCACTAATAACAATACTTTTCAATATTATGGAGGTGCTCATCAATTGCAGTGATGATGAATTATAAGCATACTGGTCGTGGGATGACTAAAAGTTGCTATGTTTATACAACTGTGAAAAAAATCAATGCAGGAGGTCAGATGTCTTAAAATCTCATTGTACTGTTGTGTACAGTCCTGGTCACTTAAATTGAAAGGTTTTAGACCAGAAGAAGTACAAAGATCTGAAATATTAGGAAAGCTTTGAGTCGGTTGAGGATGAGTGATTAAAACCAGGTTGTCATGCCTAACCTATGAAAACAGAAACTGGAGGTGGTAACAACATATGTTCATTCTGTATATTTTTAGGAGTCCAACCTTTTAAATGAAAAGATAGCACAAGTGCATGGTAGATAGCTATGAATTTGCCATAACTATGTTTAAAATAGAAATGAAAATATTTCTGAACATCAGATGGTTACTTTCCTTTTACAAAGGCAAGTGGAACCATAATAGTTTCAAGACAGACTTAGAAAGTTGCATGGAAATTAATCTATACCACAATAACAGTAATCTTTGAGTTGTCTCATACATGGAAAAAATTGAATCTTTCGAACTAATTGCCTTAAACGATTTTAGATGTTCTACATTATTGGCAGAATTTGCATGAGACTGACATAGATAACAGAGGAGATTCTCACCCTTTCCATATGGCAACTAAAAGCCCTCAGGGTACTAGAGGGCAGCTAAACCAGTCTGAGGATATTTTGACACTTATTTTCCACTGGATGGACAAATTTTCTGGTACCCCTAAAGCATTTTAAAAAGAAACTTGATCACAGATGATTGTGTTTAAGATATATTTACTCTATAGATTTTTCTGGTTCCCCATGACAGCAAAAAAGGAATTCTCATTTTCTTTTTCTTTTTCTCTTTCTCTTCCTCTCTTCCTTCCCTATCTACTCCACATTTCCCAATACAAAGTTTTATTTCCAGGAGTATATATTTTTCCTCTTTTGAATCAGAAATTGATTTTGGACAGAGGCAGTGTATTGGTATTTCTAAGAGTGTTAAAAATCTTTCAGGGTTGGAGCAAGATCTCAAGACAAGGAGGAATCTCTTCTCAAATAAAACTGGTTGAGCCCTTTGAGATTTCTCTGTCTTTCTTTGGAGCACAATGCTTCACCTACTTTCTGCCTCACATGGGAAATTTATCTAGTGGTGTCTTGGTTACTCTAGGGACAGAGGGAAACTGTTTTTGTTTTGGTTTTTTTTTGTTTTTTTTTTTTTTTGCCAGGCACATCCTGGTAATTCTTGTGTTGATACCTTGTAGTTTTTAAATATCATGCTAAGAAGAGACTTTGCATGTGGGGAGCAAGGAAGATGTACATTCTTAGGGTGTTTCAGGAAAGTGCCTGCAAACCACTGGACTCAATGCCTGTACTAGTCTGTGATTCCAGCTTCCTGAAGCATTTAATGAAGCACACTTCCAACATCATATTTCCACACCCAGCAATCTGTTGTACCTTAACACTGTGTAGTCAATGGAAAACCTGACAAAATAGCTTGACAAAGGCAGTTAGAATAATATACAAAGGAACACAGTTCTCCCTACATGAAATATGGGCTGAGTTTAATTAGCATTTGTGTTCTTTGTGATCCAAATCCAAATTCCTCATGACTTTTATTACTTACTAATATTCATAGTGACTTTGGTATATTTGTTACCTTTACTGTTGAGGGTTTTTTTAATGTGCAAAACAACTACATAGCATTCAAATCATTCTTCTGTCATGTATGCATCCTAATGATGAGTACAACTTGACCTTTGTAGAACCCAGATGTCCATCTTCCTAGATGGTGCTCTGAGCATTAACATAAAGGTATTCCTGTCTCTTGTTTGACCTTGTTGGCAGATGTCTGTGTCTTAGGAACACATAGAGTCTTCTACCCCCTGGTAGTATTAGTCTCTTGGTTTCATATAATTTTTCACTCACTGGATCCTGCCTGGTGTCTATATGGTAGAGAAAACTTGTCAAAAGCATGTTCATATAAGACACCCGAAGTCTGACCCTAGAAAGGTTTAGGTGTAGGAATTTTGTGGAGGAAAAGACAGCAGACTGTACTGCCCAGAAACTGAAACTTCTGAGACTTTGATTAATGAAAGTGTCTTCTGCCCCCTTACATTATTAATGCCCAGTATTCTACATCCAGGAGCCGTGAAGAGAAAATGCAAAGAACATGTGTTCTCATCTTGTTCTTTCCTGTCCCTCTGTTCCTGCCTTAGTCCCTATGGTTTGGGAACAGAAGGGGTTGATTCCCACATTCAAAGCAGCCATTTCTCACATAACTGTTCCATACACAAGCACATTTAGTAGGAGTTATGCAAATAGCTGATCACATCCAATATGCAGTAGTCTGAACCACAGCAACATATGTCTCATTGATATAATGCTTCATTTGGATTACATGAGTGCAGTTTCTGAATCAAAACTAAAAATTAATGCATCTTTAATGTAAAATGTAGTTACAGATTTCATCAGAAGTGCACAGAGGTTATGTGATCTCTATGTTTATGTTCCAGCATGTTATGTTTTGGATTCACATCCATACTAATAAAAAATGGAATATACCAATATGACCGCCTCCAAGCTGAGTCTAAAACTGATACAGTTTGCTTTTGCTGGTAGAGTTTCTGTTCTCGGTCTTGTGTTGAAAGAAGTAACATGGGATGATTTGTATCTGCAAAAAAATAACATAACCAAATACAACAGATTTAAGGTGTTTTTACATATGGCTGAGTAGGTTTGGAAGCTTTCCTAATTATTACTTAATGTCATCAAAACCTCTATTACATCTCTAGAGTTCATAATTGGACAGATTTAATTCTAAGATACAAAGTGAATGTGTGAATACATATTATTTCAGCCTGCCTTTCTGTAAGGCAGTTGAAGACTTGACTTTTTTTTAGTTTTGTGACTTTTTTTCACATCCTTTGGTTTTTTCTTTGTGCTAAGCGTGCATTTAAAATTACATCTATCACTGATATTTGCAGCTGGTTTTATTGAGATTTCAGAATATTATTCATTAGTATTATTCTGATATATTCATCAGCTCACTAGGTCCCAGGATGTTTTTTTAAAGCACTTATGTTAGCATGCACATGTGTGAGCAAAACACTCACCTGGCCAACTGGCTAATGACAGGAAAATATTAATAAAACTAATATGTAAAAGGAGACCCTGGGAGAACTAAACCAAGTGATTTATGTGTTTGCTCTAACAAAATTCACCTCAGACTCAGACATACATTAACTAATTTTTGTCAAGATGTGCTATATCATTTCAGGCCTGTTTGAGATGCAGTGTGTTTTTTTCTTTATTGTAACGTTGTAGAAGAAATCTTACCTGTTAGAAAATGTATGTAGGATTTACAGCTGACTATTAATTGAGACGATAAAGAAGCAGAAAACTCGTGTTACTTTCTGGCATAGTTTTACTGCAACCTACAAGTTTATTGGCAGTTAGGAAATTTTTCGACTGGGAAGAAGAGCAAGATAGGAGAAGGAATATGTTACAGGTGGAGGTTGGTTGGCTTAGTTTTATTTAAACTCAAAAGTAGAGTTATATGGTTCTTCTTTCCTTATTTAGGAAATAATATTACAAGCAGGGTTTGGGGCTGAAATAAATTAGAATAGTAGTTTATACAACCTGTGAACATGTACACATTAATCCCAACAGAAGCTGAAATGCTACAAGTCCGAAAATTTGACAAGGGATCAAAGACACACCCTTCACATCAAAGCAACTGCAGCCTCGTGAGCCTTACAGAGCTCCATCCAAATGGATGCCAAGCCATCCTCGTATAATCTCAATGAAGCTTTCCTATTTTACAACTTTTGCTTGGTGCTCCCCTTTCTATTGAGGTCAGGAAGGAGCCATTTATGATCATCTGTATGACAGTACTCCACCACATCAATGTGGTAGAGATTCCCTGCTTTATATTTTAGCATAATGAGTTAATCAAGCTATACTAACTTACAGAAATTGTGATTCTGGCCATAGACTTTATATAAATAAGCCAGGGAGCATAAGGAAGAGATGATAATTTTTCCTCAGGCGTACACATACACTTCCCTTTAAACTCAGCAAGAACATCACGAGTGCTACAGAAAACAGGATTTCACCTTTAAGCACTTACACATGTAAGTGAGTATACACACAGATACAGACAAGTTTTTTTGTCCTCGGCTTTGAAATTTCCACAGCTTTGTAATAATTACAGCTCAAGAGAGGGAAAAGCAAGTAAAAAATCGTAGATCATGAACTTCCGTCTAAACTCTAATCTTCAGGTTTACGACTCTGTTTCCTAGTAGAAGGTAAACCCTAGGGCTTGTACCATGACCTTTTCATTAAAATAGTGGAAGGTAGTTCTTGTTGTAAAAGTTGTGGCAGTGCATCTGAGGTGGATAAGACCGGATCAAGTTTTGCTTGGTTTTTATCTCCTGTTGCTCTTGTACAGTAAAATTCAAAGCCCATTTAAGTATATTATACTGTTATGAAATTCTTAAACTTTCAACAAAAAATCAAAAACTTTATTGCTTTTGGAAAAAAAAAGATGCATAATAAATTATTATAAGTGGATTATTTGTGTCATTAAGAAGAATTGTTATGCATTCTTCAATGAACAAACATACTGGAAGAATGGAGTTTGATGATGAAAGAACATTTGCTTAGCTAGTGTAGGTGTACATTTGCAGACAGTTACTTTATGTGATGATGTAGACAGAAACATTCAAAGTCCATCTAAATGTCACACAAAGCATTTGAAAACATATTTTTTGTGGCATTTGAAAGAAATTTTACACCTTTTTCTGCTTTGGAATGTAGATCTTTTTTTCCTTCATAATAAATTAAATTACTTCCAGAAAAGGATTTATACAGTCGCCAGGTGCTTCTCTACATTTTTCAGTCAACATTCAGTATTTAAGCTATGACTTGAATGGATCATCTCTCTAGTATTATGAATGGTAATTTAATCTCCATCCTCAATCATCCATGAGCCTAGAAGCAAAGGTTGCCAATTATTTTGAATTGTACCAAACTATGCATGATTTTCTTTCAGACATTCAATTTCTCCTTGATTTAATTCCTTTCTCTTTTGTCTTTGGCACAAAAGAGCTTTCAGTAAATCACTGCTTTAAAATAGAAAAAAACTCCTATATGTATGGAGCAAAATATAAATATTTGATTGAAACAAATAATTCAGCTATACTGCATAATACTTGTCCTTTGTAGAAAGCAGCTAGACCACATTTTTGTAAATCCCAGTGACAGACAGGCATGTGAAAGGGATAAAATATTCTGATTTAAAATAAACTTAATCAAGTCTGTATTTCAGTTTTGTATACATGGATTAAGGCAATCTCATTGCTCAAATCAAATTGTACTTACTATCCAGCTAGTTCAGCAGTAAACCTGCATTCTCTACTTTTCTAAACAATTTGAGCATGCTGTACATATGTACATGATAACTTTTTTCAAGTGGTTTAACAGTACATTTAAACTGAAAGTTGTGAATTTACAGGTGTTGCTCAGGGTTGTACTAATTGTAAGTCTTTAAGGATGAAAAAGATTAAAAAATTTGTTTTCTGTGTAGACCGTTGTCCTTAAAAAAAATTCACCCTTTCTTGTTAAGCTGATTATACTCACTCCTCCAAAACATTTTTGTACACTTCTTAAATATATGGATTATTTTTGTTCTCATTAGTTGTAGATGTACAGAACTGCAAGAATTTGTCTTGAAAACCTGAAAATATATATAGTTACCGATCTGAGGTGGGTGCCCTGGTGACAGAGGATACAAAGAAGGTGGAGTTACTGAATGCCCTCTTTGTCTCTGTGTACACTGCTGGAGATTGTCCTCAGGAGCCCTGGACCCCTGAGGCCCCAGAGGAAATCAGGATAAAGGAGGAGTTTGCCTTGGTTGATGAAGTCTGGGTTAGGCATAAGTTAAGAAATCTGGACATCCATAAGTCCATGGGTCCTGATGGAGTGCACCTGTGAGTGCTGAGGGAGCTGGCAGAAGTCATTGCTAGGCCACTCTCCATCCTTGGTAATTTTTGGGGAACAGGAGAGGTGCCTGATGACTGGAGAAAAGCAAATGTCGCTCCAGTCTTCAAAAAGGGCAGGAAGGAGGACCCAGGTAACTATAGACTGGTCAGCCTCACCTCCCTCCCTGGGAAGGTGATGGAACAACTTGGTGCCATCTCAAAGCATATCAAGGATAAGAGGGTCAATTAGGGGCAGTCAGCATAGCTTCACCAAGGGGAGTCATGTTTAACCAACCTGATAGAGTTTTATGAAGACATAACCAGGTGGATAGACAATGGTAGAGCAGTGGATGAGGTTTATCTTTATTTCAGCAAAACATTTGACACAGTCTCCCACAGCATCCTGGCAGCTAAACTGAGAAAGTGTGGTCTGCATGATTGGGTAGTGAGGTGGATTGTGAATTGGTTGAAAGGAAGAAGTCAGAGAGTTGTGGTCAATGAGACAGGGTCCAGTTGGAGACCTGTGTCTAGCGGAGTCCCTCAGGCATTGTTACTGGAACCAGTATTATTCAATGTATTCATCGGTGACCTGGATGAGGGAACAGAGTGCACTGT